>NC_133031.1:32935000-32997500 GCF_048771995.1 Taeniopygia guttata | reverse complement strand
ATAAGTATCTCTAAATTATATATAATTATATAATATACAAAATATAATAATATAATACATTGTATGTTAAGTATATTTTATATATAATAAATAAATATAATATATAAATATATAAAATATATCTATTTTTATATAAATATATAAACATGTTTGAGAAAAGTAAATATGAAAAAATATAAATTCTCTGAAATTAATATAAAATTTATTATATTTTATATATAATTTATAATATTATTTATGTAGTATATAATTTATTATACTTATTATAGATAATCTAATTTGTTATATCATTTATTATAACTTGTTTTTAATCTATATATATGTAAAATTTACATTTCCCATTTTGCTATGCCTTGTGTGGGTTCTGAATTGGATCGGTGCTCTCAGCAGGGATAACCCCATCAGGGCTCAGAGGTGGGGTGCTCAAGACCTGCCAAAACTCTTCAAGGAGAGGGATGTGGGAGCATTCCTGGAGGGAGCAGTTAGATCACTTTTGGCTTTCAGAAGCACTGTCTTTTAAATGAAACTGCAAGACGGTGAATAAAGTGCAGGCTGAAACAAAAGCCTCAGTGATCTTTGGCAGATTACTTTGGGAAAAGTATGGCCCATTTCAGAAAAATCAAAGCAAAGAAAAACATTGACTACAATTCAGAGGCCTAATGTATTATTATGGCTTTTTATGGATTTTATATATAATTTCCTGTAAAGTTAAGAGGTTGAAGTGATCTCTTACATTCAGCTGCATTATCAGCATAACACCAAACAATTTTCTACATCTTATTATGTTCACAGTTGACATACTATTAGAGAAATGTGCAGCTGTCTTACTCTGCTATTCATTTCCTCATTACTATTTTATAAATATATGATTAACAGTTATTGCAGCTGCCTAATTCACATTTATTGCAAATGCAACCCCACAAATGAATGTTCAAAGCAAAGAGATGTGGTTTTAGACTAATTTAAATTTTACAGTTCCATTTACCCTGCTTTTTAATTTACTGTATAATGACCCTATTAGAATAAAACACATCTGGAAGTTCTTTGGGGAACATTTAATTTTCTGTGGCTTCAGTACTAACAGAACTTGTACCATAAAGGCCACAGATGCTTTGAAAACTGTACAAATTTTCGCATTTTATGCCAAGATGCTGGTTAATTGTACAGATGAGACAACTACAGGCAAGGCAAAATATAAAGTTCTCTCTACCTTGAAAGCAAACTAAAGAACCTCATCCTTAGAAAACTGCTTTTTGGTAATAACCAGTTTTCACCCTCATCTCTAGAATGGGAGAAATTTGAGGCGGAATAAAATGGACCCAGAATGTTCAGACCAAACCCAAAGAGCATTTTTCAAAGTCCTGGGACCTCTGCTCAGTCTTAACACCCTTGTGAAGGAACGGAAATGTTTTCTCCAGTGCCTTTCCCAGCTTCACTGCCAGCCCCAAAGCTTCTCATCATCACTATTAAGTGAACTAGTAAATCAATGAGACCAGAGAAGGCTTTGGAGGTCAGTGGGCAATTCCATAAACATCCCATATTTACAGGTTGTGGCAAGGATACAGATGCTGCGAGTCCCAGCCTGCCATATTAGCAGAATCATCCTGAGAATTTGAAATTGATTTGAATATTAAATACAGATCACTGCAGCAGAGCTCTTTTACAAGAAAGGATGTGAATCCATTCCCATTGATTAGTTAATTTATGTTCTACAACTAATCGAAACACAAATCTCATTAGCCACAGGTCAGTGGACTTGGGGAGGGGGAGAGGGGAAAATCATTTGGATAGCCCAGTTAGCTGTAAAGATATAATTATAAGGCAAACTGTTTGAAAGGCAGTGTGCTGTCAGCGAGGCTTTGTGTGACTTCACCCCGGCACTGTGGGTCTAAAATCTGATTTTTTAGGAAGGTGGTTGCAGGCACTGAGCTGTCACAGGGAGCAGCAGCCTCGGCTCACTCAGAGCCCAGGCAGAACAAGCAAAGAGCAGAGTGTTTACACAGTGGAGGCACCGCTTAAGGAGTCATTAATTAATTAATTAATTAATTAATCGTGACCTCCTTTCGTGCTGGAACAGCTTGAACACGCTCAGTGGCCTCAGCTCCTTTCCCTGAGCATGCTCCAGACAGCACCAGATGTCAGCAGCACTGAAATGCAGCTGGATCAGAGGTGCCTTGTCTGATTTCTCAGGAATATTCTGCAATGCTTCTGCACCCACGAGCCACAGCCTTCACCTGGTGTGTCTTCAGTTAAACTGATAGGATTTCCAACTCAGAGGTGTATAAATATGGAAGCATGGGTGCTAGAAACACTTCCAGTTCATTGCTGAACGCCATTTGAGAAATTAGAATTTGACAGCTATACCCTAATACAAAATATTTGCTAATTAAATGAAAATTTTCCATGTGTTATGTAGGTTTTGTCCATTTAGACTTGAAGTAATGGGAGTCATTTCATTAAAAGCTCATATGTTGTACTACAATTTTACCCTGAAGTCTTTAAGCAACAAAGTTTCAGAATCAAATTATTATTCCAGGCAGATCTTTCTGTATTTCCGTAGTCCCTTACATTCTGTAATTGCTTTATACTCCATTAAACGCATGAAATAATATTCTGTAGTTAGCAATAATAAAAACAATAATAATGAACCCTTTGCAGCTGCAGAGCTCTGTGTACACACAAAATCAGGAGAGACAAGGCACCAAAAGGGGGCTCGTTTTTGCAGCTGAGCAAACATGGGGATATCCAGGTAAGAGACCTGGTCAGGGCATGGAATTTTTCAGTTCCCAATCTGAGCTCCGTGCAGGAACCCTTCTCCTCCTGGCAGAGGCTTGAGCAGGAGGCCAGGGCAGTGTTGATAGAGCAGTGAGCTGTTCCTCTGCAGCAATGCAGCCAGAATTGCACTGGGGATGCTCTCCAGGACACACCTCACCTCTGCAACTGGTGAGCCTCCACCTCTACAGCACCTGGAGGAGCAGTGCCAGTAACTCCTACTCCTTAATAAGAGGAATAATGTGGAGGTTTTCCAGTTGGGGTGAAAGGAACCACTGCAGGAAGGTAGGAAATATAAAGAGTTCTAAACAAACCTGTGGGAATCCAGAGCTTCCCTCTGGCTGCCCTGGAAGGTCTGGGACCCTGGCAGGGGTCAGGAACCCCCTGGACAGAGCCCCCAGAGACACTGTCTGTGATCTCTGTCCATGGAAAAGAGTTTTCAATCTTACAGGATGAATTACCAGCTCTGAGTGTTTGATATAAGTAATAATTAAGTGTGGCATGGGTGCAAAAGTAAAATTTTAGGATTCTAGATAAGGGGTCCAAAGGGGACAAGATGGAGGAAATTGGGTGTGCCTTGTCCTTTTCCTCCTTCTTCATGCCCTCCATGTTTCACTGTGGTGTTGGCATTTTTCTGTTGGTTTAGGCTGGGG
Source organism: Taeniopygia guttata (assembly GCF_048771995.1). Classification (NCBI taxonomy): domain Eukaryota; kingdom Metazoa; phylum Chordata; class Aves; order Passeriformes; family Estrildidae; genus Taeniopygia; species Taeniopygia guttata. Next base: position 32,994,075 of record NC_133031.1, on the reverse strand, counting down.
ACACACTGTCCAACGTAGGTGACAGATATTGGCACGTTATTGTAAATCCAGCACAGGTAGTTTCTGGTATTTAATGTTTGTAACATCCCACTGAGGGCAGAGCCCCACACGCTGCCCTGCAGGACAGAGCTGCGGCAGGGCAGCAGAACATGTTAGAGATAAACAGAATAAACAACCTTGAAACCAGCACAGACCAATTATGGCTTCTGCTTTGGCAATGGGGCTGACAGACAGAGACTTTCTACAATCTCAGAATCATCAATCCCACAGATTCCGAAACAAACCCTCTTGTTTTGGATTAGCATTGGGTGAACTGTGGGTTTGGGCTTCCATGTGTTATTTAAGTCCATGTTGTTTGGTTTTATTTAAGAGAGAATCTCTGTCACAGGGACTAAAGGAGTGAGTGTTTGCACGGGTGTTTGCATCACTCTGCTCCTTCTGGTTGTTGCCCTGAGAAATATGGGAAATGTTGCTCCAGGAGCTTCAGATTTCTGCACTGAGCACCAAGCTGTGATTGCTCCTCAAAGCAGGAACAGAGATTTATTGCAGGTCAGGCTGATCCAAAACCTCTCAGTTTTAGCATCAGTCAGAGCCAGAGACAGAGAACTCAAAGGTTCTTGTATTTTATCCTGGACAAATCCAGTGACGCATTGCGTAACCTTTGGGAAGTCACTTGACCTCTTTGGTGTCCATTAACTCACATGAAAACTCAGTAAAACGTAGGATCTTGCTGAAAAGCAGACACTTAAAACTGAATTTTCCTGGGTAAATAAATGAGAAAAACAACCAACAAAGAAAGGCACTGTTCAAAACTCATCCCGTGACCCCATTATTCATGGATCATTAGTGTAATAGGCCACATGGGATCCATAAAAGGCATTATTGCCTTTTATGTCACTGCGTATTTAGAGAGTGATAATCCATATATTATTGAAACAATATAGACTCTAACAACTCCTTCCAACCTATTTTAAGAGATCTCAAGGTTTCAAAACCAATAACCAACAAACATTATATATCTACCTATCTATATCTGTGTATGACTTATGCAGTAGCAGCAACTACAGTGCTTTTGCAAAGAAAACTCCTTTTAATCTCTGGACTGAAAGCATCTAGTTCACATTATGGTAAGTAGTTGGCAAATGATCATTTTATTAAGTTAAAGGCACTCATTAGTGCTGCTTTGAAAAGGCTATGAACCCTGCCCCTCCCTGCAGGGAGTATTAATGCCTGAGATGGCTGAAAATACTGATAATCAAATGAAGTGCAAACAAAAAAAGCTGCATCTAACGGCACATACACAGCGTTTTTCCTTTTGGTTCAAACACCATTATTCTCCATTCTGCAGCTCTCTTTTTTTCCTTTTCTGCCACAGACAGTTACTTTACTCCACGTCTCTCTCTGAAAAAGGCATTGGAAGCTACTATCTTGAAATTAGTTCTAATAATAGTTACAAAGGAACAGAACCAAAACCCATTTGAAACAGAAATGTGTTTGTACAGTAGAAGGTGCTGCTACTGCCTTGTATCCTAACATTATCTTATTTTTTTTTTGTTTTCTACAGTCCAGATCCTCAAAGTATTTCTGTAGGAATAGGGTCCATAAATACCAGTAACAGTCTGCACCCCGAATATCAAACATACACCTAAAACAATCAAAGAGATACAGAAATCTCTTCTCTCCACTCAGCACAGTGATGGGAAGGGACCCACACACCTCATTCAAGGTGACAAGGGAGAGATGTCCCTGGCTTGTGGCCCTGCTTGCCACAGCCTCCACCCTGCAGATCTGAAGGTGTCTCGCTCGTGGGGCTGTTCCTGAACTCGTTCCAGCCCATGGAAAGTCCTGGCCAAGTCCTCAAACAACTCCAGACTCCTCAAAACTCCAGCCCGCCCAGCTCATGGTGACCAACAGCAGGAGAGGAGCTGAGCACCTGAAGAGCTCAGCCTGGAGGACAACTCTGCCCCCAAATGCAACAGCCTGAGGGATAGAAATACAACTTTTTCCACCAGAGACATGCAGGGAGTCCCTTAATGGGACAGTTGTCCTAATTTAAGGCTGTCACATGTTGTTGGGGTAATCCAAAAGTGCTTAGGCAGGGACTGGGACCAACCTCTTGATCCTAATCTCTGAAAGCACGTGGTTAATGTGGCACAGAGCACAGCAGTGCAGCCAAGGAGGACAGTGAAGGCCACAAAATTAGGCAAATATTTGGGTAAATTCAAGCTCTTGTGGGTTTTGCCCCATAGGCAGCATCCCTGCTTACAGCTGTGGCTGGTACCTGTCTCACCTTGTAGCCATTCTCAGAAATGCTCTGCAGGAGCAATAGGCTCCTTTATCCTCCCCAACTTCCCAGGAAGTCAGGCCTTAATTTTCCAGGGAAATAACATCTTGTGAACCTGTCTTTGTTACTCTAAGATTAGGCTGCAATTACCAGGAAGGGAGCAAAAATATCAATATAAAAATACCTAATCATCCTACTTATTAAACACAGTCTCACTCTGACAAACTTTAAAAAAAAAAAAAACCTATAATATTTTCTCAAAGCACCAATTAAAGTGTTACAGGATTTTTTTTCTGCCTTTTTCCCCCCATCACAGCTGATTACTCACATCACTGAGTGTGAACAGCAGCTTTCCTCTTTTACAGCTGGCTATCTCCTTCCTCTTCTTGTCTGACTGTCTCTCAGATGCCAGAATTGAGGGTATGTGGATTTGCAATTGCTTCCATGGCAATGGTGGCCACAAATAAATAAATAAAGCTGTACCTCCAGCATGACAGCCAAAAATCCAAAGCCACAACTTTCTGTAGTGGGGATGAAAAACTGCAGCTTGCAAAGAGAGAAGCTGGATTCATGATTTTTATTCCATTTTCTATTTCGCATTGCAAAATGCTTGGCTCACAATCCCTCTTTGTTCTTCTGAAATATAATTTTTTAAAAAGAAAAAAAAAATAAAAAATCATTACATAAATGAAATATTATATTATCATATTGAGTATATTTTTTATCTGGCTCTTGGAGCTGTAGCTAATCCTGTTACAATGTGCTTTTAGGGAGGCTGGAAGAACATGCAGAAGGCCTCAAGTCTGCTTATACATAGGTCTGATCCTGGACTGGGATTAACAAGGAGAGTTCAAGTTTAATTTGCACAATCATATGGAGCAATGCCAGTTTTGCTCTATCACTGCCTCTTCTTGAATAAAAAAAAATTTTTAAAAATTTAAAAAAAAGTTTTTAGTCTCCAGACTGCAAATTAGCAATTTTCACAGGCACTGTCAGGTGAAGTCTGTGGAGTTGCAGTGATGTGTGTTGGCCAACAAAGTAACCCCTAACATTTTAACTAAAAAAATACAGATTTATGTCAAGTAGCAACACATCCTGCACAGATTATTTTTCCTAGTTTGGTCTCTAGTAGCCAGAAAACTGTCTGAGCTTTCCTGAAGGCACAAGTAGCTTTATGAATATTACAGATTCTGTGTCTGGTTTATTGGGAAAATTTACTCACAGCTGCACCACATTGAGACATCAGCTCGGATTTGCAGGCGGGCAGGTTAAATGTTAATTTCCTTTCCACTGTGCCATCTTCTAACCTCTGTCCATGAATCAAAGTGAGTAAAAGGTTCCTCACTTAGAGACATAAAACAAATTGAACAAATTTTGTTACCTAACTGAGGAAGGACCAGTTAGGTGATTGATGTTTTCTGTTTGGCTACAGATGTCCCTTTTTAATTAGTATGAATTTTCAAACACGATTTTTAATTTTAGAGTGTTGTGTCTCAGCTATTCCAGCCAGGTATTTCAAAGTAGCACAGCTCCACAAGTTCACATGTGTCTTAAAGAGCAAAACCCTGGGCTTTGGTTGCAGCTGTTTGATTTAATGAAAGCCAACAGCCCCTCCATCCCCTCTTCCACAGGAGCAGCCCCCTGAAGCCAGGTTTAGCACTGGGATGAACAGAAAACTACGTGGTGATCCGGATATGAAAAACAGCCATGAAGTTCCCAACTCTTTTAGATGAATTATGAATCTCAGACATCACCAGCAACAAGTCTCTTAAGCTGACAATCTGCTATTTAAAGAGTACAAGAAGAGAGGGAATTTAAGCTTGAGACAAGCTGAGGTACATTTCTCTTTCTGTGGCAGCACTGACAGCATGAAAAGGAAATGTTTAATACTAATGGGGACTTTTAAATTTTTTACTTAGAGGATATTTTTGTAAGTATCTAAAAATTATCTGAGTTTATTCCTGCTTTGAGGGAGCAAATTTTCCATGGCAGTCTCCAAGCATCTGTGTAGAGATGATACACAAATGTTGGTTTTGGGGAGACAAACACACTTGTGATTGCAGGCTGCTGGAACTGGTATCCTGGAGGGTTAATCCCCTTGTCAGCAGGGCATTAATAAGATATCTGTATCACAGGAAATATGCTTTCACTTGTGGGGCTGGTGAGTCCATCTCCGTTCTACCCATTAGTTCTTTTTCTGGAAAAGTTTCCTTCTCCTGCATCTCTCACTCCCTGCCTGTGCTCAGCTGCTTTCCCAACTGCTCACCCTGTTGCACATTCCCATGATTTGTGGTGGATTTAGATGTATTCCCCCCCTAACTTCCACCTCAAGGTGTTCTGCCCTCCTTGAGGGCAGAGATCTGAACTGCAGACATTAATGAACTTTCTGCTGCAAATTAGGGCAACTTCAAAGATAAGAATATTCCGTGATGGCACTTACACACCTGAATTTTCCCTGGTACACAAAGAGGGAAAGGATAAGCACAAGTGCCTGCATCAAAATATTTATTCCATCATTTTGAAGCAATAATTTAATTTCATTTTGAAGCAATAATTTCATACCTACTATGGCACCTTTGTCCCACACATATCAGTGTAAAGGAGTGATATCCTCAGAACCTCCAAGAAAACATCCCATTGCCAGGGCTCCTGTGAATGATGAGGAAAAGAGCAGCTGTTTGATGCTAACTGGGTGGAAAATGGGAAGCAAAAATAGCTTTTGAAATAGTTGTCTCAGGAGTAAAGGTTACAACATGGGAGTAGCAGGTCTCCATCCAAAGCAGAAATATCTGTCCCTCCCCACCTTCCCCCTCTGAGCTGAATGTTGGTGCACACAGAGCTGCTTTTGGTTTGCACTGAAAGCCCTTCTACTCTTGGGTTTCATCCCCATTTACCTGCTTAATTACCTGTGATACAGCTCAAGATTTGCATGGATATTTATATTTAGCCACTAGAAGAATAGCATAGAATTTCTTTTCTCCCATAAATATTTTACTGCCCTTCCTTGAAAAAAAAGATAGAGTGTAAACATTGAGGACATTGATTTTTCCTTCTAAAGTTAAGAAGAAATTTTAAAAATGAAAGCTAGAAAGAAAACTTTCATCTACTTTCACACAAAGAATATTTCACTTAAATATCAAAATATCACAATGGTTATAGGGTTGGGTTTTCTTTCTTTTGCTTCCATAAAATTACTTCTGAGACGTTTCTTGTTGACATTCAGCACTACTGGAGCAAAATTATTTTATAGCTGAGGAACAGTTTGCTTTTGAAAAATCTGCTTTTGAACCCTCCACAGTCTGGAAGGAAAATGGGGCACCAGAGCAGTCAAACCTATTTGGGGTGACACAGCTGCACCTCTGTGTCCTCAGTCCTGCCCAGGAGCCAGGGCAGAGTGATAGTACAGGGATAAAATATTTCTAAAACCATGGGATATTCAGGAGGAAAGAAAGGTTGGCCCTGGTAGGCCTTGGGAAAAAGTTGGGCTTTACTGGACCATGCAAAACTGCACCTGTATAATCATTTAATGCCTACGATAAATGATGTGATTGTGATATGATAAATGATATGATTGTTAAATGTGATGATTGGTAATTGGATATGATTATTGTTTAATCATAACAGGAATCATGAGAAACGATGTTTGGGGGAGATTACAAGAATCCATGCTTGGATGAGATCAATGTATACAATAGAACAATATAAATTTAATAATTAACATGTAGTTATATAACGATAAGGGTATAAAAACGCATTCATCCCAAACCCATGTCAGAGTCAGATTTGGGTCTGTACCCCTGACACCCAGAGCTCTTCAATAAAAGCACCTGCAAATAATCATTCCATGATTTTGTGTTCCTGAACGCTAACAAGAGGGGACATCACAAATGATGGTGGCCAAGGCCCCACCACTCTTGATTTTCAAGTGTGTGCTGAAGTCTGAGATGGAGTAAAATATATTGTTCTGATCTCCGTGCATTGCACCTTTCCTCTGCTTCTGGTGTTAAATTTTAACCTAAGGCAAAAATGTAGGTTATGGCATAATTTATTAAAAAATCAATACCATATTCCCCAGTAATGGCACAAACACTCCAGCTTATAATAGCTTTACTGTAGTAGGGGATTTTTTTTATCATTACTTTCCAATATGATAACGCTTGTTCTAAGGTCAACAGACATCACATGATCAGGGGATATTTTTATAGGAGTGCAGCAGGAGCAGCCTTAAGCTGGTGCACATGTGGGGCTGACCTCACCACAGGGTGGGATGCTGCACACACAAAAGGTGTTGCCACTGGAAAATTCCTGTAGATCCCAATTTTCTCTCCCCATAGCCATCATAACCTCTGGTTCCTGGCTGATTTTCTGATGGCTGAACCCTGTTTTCTGTCCTTATAACCATAACAACATGAGGTTGCTCATGGTTTTCTGAAGGTTCCCTGCCCAGCACCTCCTCCCAGCCCTTTTCTAGGTCCAAGCATCCCCAGCTCCCTGCCCAGCACACACAAAGTCCTGCCTCCCCAGAACGCAGCCCATAAAGGGTTTATTTAAAAATGAATTCCTTTCTCTCCTGGCTCTCTCATTAGTTGCTAGGTTATCTAACCTGCATGATGTAAAACCCCAAACGGCTGCAAAGGCACTTTGTGTCTGCAGTTGGAGCGATGAAGAATGGCCTCAATGAGATTATGCTAACTTTATATAAGTTATTAAAATGAATATCAAACTTTGTTTTTGCCTCATTCAATTTTTGATGTTAATTAAGTAAGCACAAGCATAAGAAAGGAAATTGGATTTGCTACTTAAGGAACTTCCAATAAAGCCATGGATGTTAGTGAAATGAGTTTCTAATAAACATTAATAAGTGTCTCTATAACAAGCAGTGCTTGTCTTTTAAGAACATTGGATTTTTCTCACAGGATATGGACAGCAATAAAATACATTTGCAAATATGAAGATATATTACAGGCACATTTTTCACTGCAAGCCTCAGTTCCCAGCTTTCTGAGTTTGTGACCTTGGGAACAATCATGGGCCAAGAAATTCAAAAAAACATTTTAAAATTCATACAAATGTAATTTAGGAGCAGCTCTGGCTAGATGGGAACTTTAGACAAGATTTTTACGGTGAATAATGATTTTCTTTGTCCGTTTCAGACAAATTTAATGTTGCTACTACATTTGACATCAATCACCCAGTCATGAGCAGCCACATCCTTGCCCAGGCTAATGACAGGAGAGGAAGGTGCAGAGCCAGGACAGTGCAGCTGTGCACATGGAGACTCAGGGAAAGCCAGAGCTTCTATTTCACCTTCCCTCCTCCAGCCAAAACAAAGCCATTAGAGCCAAGCACAAGGGGAGCATCTCCCTCACAGTTATGCTCATTCTTCGCTCCTAAAATCAGGTGGGGTTTGAGAAATCCCTATCTGGGCAAAAAGCAATTTCCAACTTACAAAACAGTGTCTGGAGCGGATTTTGTTTGCCTGCTGCCCTTGCATTTGGCAGCTGGAATCGGTGACAGGTGCACAAGGAGAAGAATTGTGGAGCAAGATGGTGACATTTTCACATCATCTTTTGAGCATAAAATGCCACCTTTTAAATGCAGAGGCACCGTGGGGTGCTGAGGGGCCACACGTGGTGGTTCAAGTCATAAATCAGCAAAGACACACAGCACAAGAGTAGGCCTGGTTAAAGAAGAAATAAATGAGCTCTTTCTCAACTAAACAGAAAAATAACTTGCCTTCTCCACAGTGGATCTGCCAGAAAGACCAAATTCTCCTGAACCCCAGAGATTTCAGTGTTTCCATGGGATGAGGAGCTGCCTTTCCATGAGCTCCCATGATCTGAGCAGGGAAAAGCAGATTTTCTGCACAGCCACTGCGTGGGTCAGCTAACAGGTAATGATCCACAATCCATCCCTGCCCAGAGAACAAACCTCACAGGTTATTCCCTCCCTCCCTGCTCCAACCTGCTCAGAGGCTTCTTGCCAGAGCAGCATCAATTTGCTGGATTACATCTGCCTTTATAGGTGACTCTGCCCAGCTGGAGTTTAAAACGACAGCGCTGGAGGGATGACTGATAAAATTCAGTGATCCTCTCCAAAAGAACTTCCAGCAAAGCAAAAATTCTGGGCTGCAATTACCAGCCAAACAAATACACCCCGATTTTCATTACCCATCATATTACATCAGCAGAGGTACTCCTGGCACAGCCTGGCCTCAAACTCACCAACTTCAACTACATGAATTTGTTTGCCCATAATTCATGTGATGCATCTCAGCCCACTCAAAGTAATCACTGCATCCCTTCCTGGTAATGAAAAGTGATTAATTTTCAATTATGGTAAGTATCCAATTTTTCACAGTGCAGCACTGGTCTAAGTCACCCTATCTCTAACATTCTAATTACAGACATTAGAAGTTCCTTATAATTATTGCAGAAAGATCAGTAAAATTAAAAATATGGGTTACTTGCTGCTATTATTACATTTGCTCTAATGCAGCCAAGGCTTAAATTTCTGCCTGAGCTGCCAGCCATTTCATCAATCTCTTTTTGTGACTTGTTTAGAACAACTGGTTTTATTTCACAGTCTCAGTAACTGTTCCAACAGGTCTGTTAGCGGGTTGTCACTCCACATTTTGTAAAGCTCTAATTAAGCGAAACAAGCTAAAAATCACTAATATGTGCCTTTAGCAAAGTAGCACTGTAATTATCTCATTTAACAGATAACTACTTGTATTTCATTTTTCAAAGCACAAAGAGAAAACTAGCTCTAAATGTCACTTTTCAGGCTCATTAAACTCACTAGAGAATTATCAAATTAGAGATTTCTACTACAAATATTATAATAAACTCCGTGAGCTCATATACACAACATGAGGATTTGGAAAAGGGACAAGAATTAGAAAACATCCCGTTTTGCAGAATAAATCCTGGTTGCATATCTACCAACAAGTTTTATTACAACATTATGCAAATTTTGGTCCTCTTAAAAAGAACCCAAAGCATCGAATTGTGCATTGCACATACTGTACAATATAACCTACAGAATTTTATACTCAAGTGCCAGATTCTTTTTTTCTTTCTCAACATGATCATCTCTTTTTCCTTAAATTTCCTTTCCTAAGTTACTCTTTGGAACTGGAGGGGAAGTGGGCAATAAAACAAAGTTATGCAGATGTCAGCACACAGCTTCAAGGTGAAATTTATTTGTCTGTGTGTCTGATGAAAGCACTAACACGGATCCAATCACCTCACATAACCACTGCCAGCTCAAACCAAGGCATTTACATCAGAGCCCGAGGCCTGGACTGCAAAGTTTCCATGCAATAACCAAGTCATAACCCATAACTTGTTCACTTGCACTAACAGTGTAATATTCCTGGATTTCAGCAGTGTTTCCATAAAGCAGGCTGTACCCATATCTGCATTTATTTCTCTGTCACTGTAGGCGTATCTGTCCTTGCTGATGGCAAAACTAATGCCCACACACAATGATTATGGAAAGTTTGAGAGATATTTCCATACCAAAACAGCCAAAAAAACTGAAAACAGCAAAATGAACCCAGTAGGAGCTGCTGTACATGATGTGAGCTAAAACCCCAGGGGTCAGGAGCAGAGGGTGCAGGGCACCCATCTCACATTTAGGACATAAATCATCCTGCTGATGGGTGAAGACCCCTCAGCCTTGCTATGAGCAGGCAGAAAAACCAGTTCAGCCAAACCAGGGTGATTTTCCATCCTCTTTAGCACCTTGTCCCACCCAGGAGCTCGTGCAGGCCACCAGGGCCAGCTGAAGCCATCCCCTGAGCCAGCCTGGCCTGGCACAATCCATGAGGTTCCAGCAGGGATGCATTTGGCTGCTGTGACTGATGCCCTGGGATATTCCTCAGAGTGCAGCTCCAGCCCTGGAAGGGAGCACACAGAAATGGGGCTGCGTCCCAGGGCATTTGTATTTTGCTGGGCTCCTCATCTTGCATTAAAATATGGCTTAGAAGCCTCCTGTAAAGAAAGTTGGAGCAGTAAAGCCCTGACTGATTGATTGATGCATCACCACTTTTAGGGTCCGTTGCACAAACTATTTGGATAGTGGAAGCCCATAAAGTATAATGTCTGTGCTAAAAGTGACACAATGAAGGAGATGATGCACCTGCTTCAATTTCAGCTTGGAGTCATTATTTAGAGCTGGGGGTCTAGGAGTTGCAAAATACTGCCTTTCTAGTTCCCTACTGGTTTGCCACAAGACAAATGTCTAAAACTAAGGACCCCAGGCACACAATAATAAAAACCTTTTTAGAGTCTAGACCCTTCCACTAGTTAAAGGAAACCTATTCCCATTTTTCTGTTAGGAAAAAAAATGGGATGCAGTTTCCCAGTGGCAGAGATCAAATTTTTTATTTATATTAAAAATGCAGGATTTGGAGGAAAAAAACCCCAAACATACAACCTTGCATGGACAAGACCAGCGGGTTGAGGGGCAGATCTTGCCTCAGCTCCTCTGCTCTAATCCAAGCACGTTACAAAAAGGAGCAAAACCGAAATCTCTCTCCATGGTTAAACACAAACCAGCCTGGTAAATTAGCTGGTGGCATCATTTCCATCTGGAAAACACAATGAAGAATAACAAAACACTCTGAAAGCTGAAGCTAATTAGAGCATAGTGTTAGTACAGAGTAATTGGCCAAATCAAGGTTGCCTTTCCCTTTGGTAAGTTCTGGCAAATGTAAAAGATCTGAGCCACAAAAAATTCAACCAAAATCAGTTCAAGACTGAGCCCCTCAGCTCAGTCCCTACTTGCACTGGGGGTTTTACAGGTCTCAGACATCTCAGGGGTGAACACATTCCTCTCTAAATTCAAGCCTATTGATAAGTTTTTAAGGACAAAACCTTCAAAGTCGGTTTTCCATTCCCACCTAAATTAAGAGCAGTTGAGGCCATGCAGATAAGATAGCCCCAGATAAGATTTTTTTTCCCTCAAACATGCTCAGCTCTTTCAGAGGTTCTGCAGCTATTTTAGTCAGAATGAATGATCCATGCATGAACACAAACCCTTAAAGGCAAAACTCTCTGAGAAACTGTGGAAAAATGTAATTTGTGAAATACACTTGTGAAATTCTCACTGGAAAATGGTGACATGGACCTTTGGAGCATGTCCAGAGGTGGCCACAGAGATGCTCAGGGGGTTGGAGCACCTCTGCTATAAAGACAGGCTGGGAGAGCTGGGGGTGTTCAGCCTGGAGAAGGCTCCAGGGAGAGCTCAGACCCTTCCAGTGATTTAAGGGGGTCCAAGAGAGCTGGAGAGGGACTTTGGAAAGCCCTGGAGGAGCAGGACACAGGGAATAGCTTCCCACTTCCAAGAGCAGGGATAGATGGGATATTGGCAAAAAATTCTTCCCTGTGAGGGTGGTGGGGCACATCAAAGCCTTGAAATGCAAATGGGAAAGGGACAAGGCCCAGAAATGGGAGTTTTATGGGTCCAGCTGATGCTACACTGGACTTCAGTGGTGATTGAGGCTGGAGATGAACCAGGAACACACCTGGAGGAACAACAGGATCAGCCCCAGGCTCTTGCCTTTCACATCAACCATTACTGGGAGCAAGTCAGGTGGGAAGAGCAGCGAGACAAAAGAGGAATGAGATCAGACTTATACACAGACCACAAGAGAATTTACCTTGAAATGATCCTTTCATTAAATCCATGTTGTCATTTCTAGCATACAGGACTGAATCCATGGAAATTGCATGCAATGTGCTCTGCATTTATTGGGAAGAGGCTTGGCTATCAAATGACCAAAAAGAGGAAAGGTTAAAGAGTGTGACTTATTGAGCAGTGACCTTCAACTGTGCAGGAGATACATTTTCCCTAAAGGAACAGAACTAACCTTTGAACCTCAGACCTTCATATTTACCTTTAGCCTTCTGGCTGCTCCTGACAAAGCTGCAGAACAGTCCTGGACAGATCAGGTTTGCTCCACCCTTCTGATCAGCTTGGGATACATCTGGCCCTTCTCTGCCCTTTGCACCTAGATTCCATTTGCTCCATAGGGACAACTTCCCAAGGTCAGAAATAGGCACTGGTTTTTCAGACTCCTCACAGTCATCAACCCAGATTAGTTTGGATCCCCATCAAACAGGAGCCAGTTGAACTGCTCCAAATCACCCCCACAAGATCTCCTCTCTGTGTTTATACTATCTGTAGGGTTGCCCTACAAAGCAATGACAAATATCTTTCCAGATCAATGGCTCCTGCTTGGGAAATAAATGTCCTGGATTGGCCTTGGACATTTGGGTAGCAGCAGGGCACCCTTATCCTGCAGCAATATTCTTGTCTGTTGACATTGTCTCCTCATTTTTATCTGTTGCAGACTAAACCAGCATTGATCAGAAGGAAAACTCTGACCATGATTTTCCAGCTTGTGTCACCAGAGCTGTTACTAAACACTTCACCTTCAAAGAATTTCTCTTCAACTTTCCCCAAGAATGGCTCCTTTTCCAAAAGAGACTGTAACACACTGTTGTAACCTTCATCCACCAAAAGGCTGTATCCATCAGTTTTCCCTTCTCTCTACACATTCCAGAATTTTCTCTGCATTTTCCACAGCTTGTTGGTTTTCTGTTGGGAGAAAAAAAGTAAATATGAGCTATGATATAATGCTGTTGACTCAAAAAATACCAAATACAATTCCTAGCCCTCGTAGTTCTCTCATGGTTTTCCTGATTCATAGCTACCCTGACCTTCAATCTCCTTCATATTTTAAGCTTGGATCTTCCATGGAATGATCCTTTTTATTTTTAATTGTGGGAAAGTGCCCACTAAGGACCATTTGCCTGATCTTATATACGTGAACTCATTAAGATGGGGACCTCCATCGAGATGGAGACCTTCAAAACAAACTCAGCCAAAGCATCAGTTTGCCATTTCCTGGCTCCCTTCTTGAAAGAGCAGTGCCAAAAAGAAGGAAAAAGAAGAAAAATAGCCATACCTCACAGGAACAGCATCAAGCAGAACCCATCCATAAGATGCTGTAAAAAATTTGCCATGAGTCTCAGAATCACAAAGGTCAGGATCTCTTAGCTAAGTATCATCGCCCATAGGTATGGAAAAATGTCCCACTGTTTTAAGAGTGCTACAATGCCTCCTCACAATGGAGGAGATAAAAAAGAGCACTGCAGCTTTAACTTTATATTTCTGGCTTTTGTTGGCTGAAGCGAGATCCTTGGTGTTATTTTAATGCAGCAGCAAAGAGCTGCATTTAATACATGATAGGCTCAAGATGCCTCTTTTTTTTTTCCCCTTTTTTTATATGTGTGCTGAATATCCAGCATGTAATTGAAAAAGGAAAAGGAGCTGCTTGTTTGCTGCCTGATCCAGGAATGATTAAAGGTAGAAGTTTTTCAGGCATTACTGACAGAAAGGGTATAGTTAAAGCTGCTTTAAAAAAGAGAGCCTTCATAAAGAGCCACTACTCAAACTGCTATTAAAAGCAGGGAGTGAAATGCAGCTTCTTCACCAATTACTGAGAGGAGTGTACACCTTAAAGCACTCTTTGAATTGTGTCCTCCGGGCTGGCAGCTCCCCAGGCCAGCCCTGGGCCAGGCTGTGTGTGTGTGTGTGCTGGGGCTCTCAAACCAGTGCCAGCCCATTCAGGGCTACATTAGTGCTGCAGGGGGGGCAGGAGGGGGCCACAACGCTGCACCAACTTCACTCCTTGCCCGTTGTTTGCGACCCATTTACAGCTGAACGGCTCTGTGCAGAGACAGCTCTAAATGACTCTCTCCATCTCTTCACCAAGCCACTTGTTTTTGTCATTTTTTTCTCTTTAAAAAAAAAAAAAAAAAGAAAAATCCAGAGGAAATAATTGATAAACTCAACGCCATCCACCTTAAAGGCAAATGCATATATCCACCTGGTTAAAATTCCTCCTCTTTCTATTTTCCATCTCCCTATATCCATTTTGCTCGGCACTGTTTAAACAATACTTCATCAAATGCAGCCCGAAGCAAATAAAAAGCAGAGTAGAGTAAATAAAAAGTTAAAAAAAAAAAAATCACAGGCTGGAGGGTAAGTACTTTTATTCCTGTACTTTCATTGCTTGGGGGAATTATTATTCCATTGCTGGTTTCAGGAGGCGGGGGGAGTGGGGGGGTGAAAGGACAGCCATGTTATTCGTGAAATGGATTGCTCCTCTCACTGCGTTTCACTCCTCTGGGTTCTCAAAAGTCCAATGATTACAACAAAGTGTGGCCATCTATTCCGTCTTATTGACAAAGGTCCTTAATTACTGCTGCACCAGTAATACCTGCTATTAAATTCTGCTAAACAGAGGCTGCAAATTAGCCGTGGATCCCGGTAACCTTTTGTGTGTAATTACAGGCAGCGGGATTGACGTCGAGGCTACAGCACTGACCCGAGTCACAGCAATGGGAAACCTTTGTTTATCACCTGTGGTGGGGGCCAAAATGTGAAATTAAAAGCTCTCCATCAGTGGAAGGCCCTGGGAAGCCCGGGAAAGCAACAGGAAGGCAAAAAGCAAGCTGCTCTGTATTTATAACCGACTTCTTCAATCGCTGTTTAAACTCGCGGCTCATTAACCTGGGGGGCTGCTCCAGCACGCCAGCCATGCAAAGTTTAAAATGGCAAAAATTCAAGTTGTCTTTTTGAGGTGTTCTGTACTTCATCAAGGCCTTTAACCTGCGTTTAAGAGCCCGTTTGCTGCACTTTGCTAACTCTGAACGGGTTGCGATGTCGCGAAACCAAACCCAATAACGCACAAATGTTTTGCATTTCCTTGGCAGGAGGCAGGTGAGTGGGAAGCCCTGGTCTGCACCCAAAGGGGTCCAGTGTGAGCCCACTGGAACCATTTCTGCATGCCCAGGTGCTGTCTTGGGTGGGACAGGCATCTCTTGTGGTTCCCTGGTGTGCTTCAGGTGCCTGGGAGCACCCGCTGCACCTGTAGGTGCAACCTAAGTGCTACCAGAACACCAGAAAAGCAGTGCTGTAATTCTTTGAGTAGTATTGTCCTTTTACAGGGTTTTGGTTTTATAAACCAAGCTACTTGGAAAGTGACATGGGCAAGTATCTCCCACAGTTTTCTGTCTCCCTCTTTTCTCCTTCCTCATCCCCAGCCTTAACACCTGACTGGTGATCTTGTTCTGTTGTTCAACAACCTTTCCAGTAAAACAAATTTTTGTGATATCCAATCCAGTCTTGATTCCCTGACACACTATAAAGCAAGAACATCCTGTCCATCAGAGATGGAACCTGACTGCCAGGCCCTGACCCTTGAGCCAGGGCCCAGGAGGAAAGCAGATCCATGAGTGGATATCAGATGGGCATCCCTGAGATGATGCCAAGCAGAAGATGCAAAGAGCAGGACTCACGTGGTTGTACTTCAGCATAAATAGCAGCTCCCACATAAATTCTTAGACAAGCAGCTGATGATTCCTGCCATTATAAACAATTAATTTATGAAGAATCTGTACAACTCTGTTGCAAACCCTGAAATCCTCACCCCAGCAGCACTTTCACTTCCCCCAGCAGGTAGGAGCTGCTGCTTAGAGCTCCCCATTAATTCAGGACTCTGGCCTGAGTCCTGTGGCTGCTGTTCTCATCTTCCCTCTCTCTCTAACACCATGCAATCAAACACAGGGCTCTGAAGTTCTTTAATGCTTTATATGGGCTCATTTCTGCAAGTTACTGAACAATCAGGGTAGAGTGCACAGCACTTTGCAGTTCTGAGGCAAAGATGAGGTTCCCTAAGGAATAAATTTGATTCTGTCCAGAGGCCTAGAACTAGAGCCATTCCCTCCCCGACGTCCCAGGTAAGCATTATTTTGGAGACATTAGTGATATTAAGGGCAGGTATTTCTCAGTTTTTAAGGATGAAGAGGCAGAGCATTACAGCTCCTTATTGCTGCCAGCCCTGCTCAGATGGCAGCCAAGGCCAAATGTCCCCTCTGAAGGCAGAGACCTTATCCTTCACACCTGAGCAGCCATCCTGGCCTTGCCCCACCTTTCTGTGCTTTGCCAACAGCCAAAATGTGCAGGGGCACATTTGTACCCTGCAGAAAATAAGAGAGGGAAAAAATATCCCAGATCATGGTAAAACCAAGCAAAAAAATGTGGTCCTTGATCCAAATCTCAGGATGGATTGGGAGCATGAGACAGATTCACTATTGTGACAGAATCTTGCCTCCATGTACAGAAATGTATATTTTCACAGCAAGGAGACGCCTCTCTTAACGTCTTCTAAAATATTTTTATATTTTTTTTAAACTTCAAAGCATTGCTGACAGTTAAAGCTCTTTGTGTCATAATCACTTGAAATCTTAAAGTCTGAGCTCCTGGAGCCTTTATGAGAGGCTGTACTGACCTGTCCCTATATTCTTTAGGAAATAAACCAACTCTCCTGGATTCAGAAAAGAGCTTGAAAATTAGATCTGGAGGCTTTAAACCCAAAAGACAAATAAAAAGAAATCATAGCTCATTAGTTTTTAGAATAAAAATGATTTTTTTCCATAGATTCATTTTTGGTGAGCACTTAATATTTTATAGTATGTGAGCTTAGCAATATCAGAAATCATGTTATAGAAATGGACTTATTACATTTTTGCACAGTTTCATGTGATAATGATAATGCACAACTTGAGAATTATTACAAGAGAATGTTTTTTCAATTAACAATGTTAAGCATTACTCAGTGATGTCATAAATCCTCTGTTTTAACTCTCCCTAAAACATTCACTTGGCATTAGATTCTACTTCTGGAAAAACTCTCCATGACCTTATCCTAAGCCACTAAATAAATAATGCAGACACCAAAGAAACTGCCAAAAACTGAGGGAAGAAACCTTCTTTTTATTACTTGTGAATATTTGCATCCTTAACAAATTTTTAAGAAGTAAATTGCATATTAGAAGATGTGCTGTAAAATAAATACGAAATAAAAAGTCCAACCTTCCTCCTTTCTGACCATTTCTTGGGACAATTCTCAAAAGGAGCCCAAATAACATTTTATCTGAAAGTTTCTATAGAGACAGAAAGTAGTTTACTGGGGTAATTTGCACTTCATTGACTTTTGGGTTTAAAAATTAAGCATCTGCCTTAACCTTTCTAGATTTTTCATCACAGGATGCCTCCAGCCAGCAGGAGCTCTCATCCTGACCCATGTGATGCCCCCCAAAGCTTCTTCTCTCCACTCAGACAACCCAGGTGCAAGGTTAGAGAAAACATTTAACTTTTGTACAATTTACAGTACCCTCAGTGAACCACAACCTATTGTAGGTTCAGAGTAGACTGCATTTTTTTAAAAGTTGCCTTACAGCATTCCCTTCTCAGTGAAACTTTTTTATCCTTTCATTTGCAGGGGATCATTTGAGACACTGCAACATCTTCTGGGACCTAAAGGGAGAGGCAAGAGGGATGGAGAGGGACTTTCTGTGAGAACATGAAGTGAAAGGAGAAGGGCAAATGGCTTTAAGCTGAAAGTGGGTAGATTTGGATGGGATATTGGGAAGAAATTGTTCCCTGTGAGGGTGTAAGGCCTTGGGACAGGGTGCCCAGAGCAGCTGTGGCTGCCCCTGGCAGTGCCCAAGGCCAGGCTGGACAGGGCTTGGAGCACCCTGGGGCGGTGGGAGGTGTCCTTGCCATGGCAGGGGTGGCACTGGGTGGGATTTAAGGTCCCTTCCAACCCAAACCAGTCCATTATTTCATGATTCAAGGTGTGAAGCTGATGAAGCTCAACTGGGTGATGCCCCTCCGGTGCCTTTATCAGCTGATGATTGAACACCCACCACCACCTTTCTCAGGGGCACGTCTCACCTCCAAGCAGAGCCTGATTTTAAACATCCATGATTTTATGAAAGCCAGTTTTAACAACAAAGCTGTTGCCTGATGTTTGAGAGCTGCCCAAGAGCTGCAGAGCAGCCTCAGCAGCTATTGCCCCACTGAGACCTTGCAGCAGCTCCAGCCCAAGGACCGTGTGAAGGCACATTCAGCTGTCCTCATCACCATCATCTGACCTTTCCTCTGTGCAGGGGTCAGAATTCCACCCTTTGCCAATGGGCTTTATATTAGCATTTGCCAACTGCTCTTTAAAATATTAAAACACAATCATGAGCTTCCAGAGCAGGATGAAGGTTGAGTTCTTTTCCTTCTCACATAAAATGCCCCGAAGTCCCAGAAGACACTGGAAATATATGTGGTACTTCACAGCTCAGATGGCCAACACAAACCTTTCTAAACTGCTTGCCTATCAAAATCATATTTGGAATTGTGCTTTGTAAGTATGTGCAAAATTTACATTACAAAAGATGCAGTATGACATCGAAAAAGAGTTACTACAACTGTTTTCAACCACTGTAATGTGGAAAAGGGGCCTCCAAGGATTATTTTTATCGCCCTTAGGACTCCTGCTTTGAAGTGCCTCAGCATGACAGCAGAAAACCTACAATTAAATATTGAAATCACCATGGCAGTATTTTTTAAGGAAAAAAAGAACTTCAAGAGACCTCTTTAGAAACTGAGTGCTTCCTCGTCACATTACACATGCTAGGGAAATAATTTTAAAATAAAAAGGTAATCTAAATTTTATATTGCCCTGGATGTAATAAGCTCCTGGTGAGCAGAGTAATATCGCAGTAAAATATGAAAGTGCAATGTGCTTTTTGATTACATCAGGGCTTTCTATTTGCCACTTTAATCCTTAGAATTCAGCTGTTCCCTGTTCAGTCCTTTTACATCATCCTTAGCCAATCTGTCAAACATTTCAGACAGCCAAACCAATTTTCAGATTGTTCAGGACTTTGCCACAAGCACCGTGTGCTGTTAATAAGATTTTCATTTGGAGTGATGCCATGTCGTCCATGTTTCCTATTGTATATAAATACTGAGATTTAATGGCTCCAGGTTTTGTTTAATGTTAACATCAACAATAAAAAAAGGGAGGTTCTCAAACGCCAAGCCCCATAGTGAAATGCACTAGTGACAGCTATTTGCAAGGTTAATGTTGTGGAAAACAACATCCATCTTTGAAACAGTTTCATTAGCCCCATACAGCTGACCTCTCCACATAATGTTGTCAAATGTGACGTGCATCAGATTATTGGGAATATGGAGATCAATAAATATGCAACACCAGCGCTCAGAACGCTCCTGGCATCATAGCCCTACAAACGCCATCCAACATCCCAAAGAGAAGCTGTCATCTGTCAAATCTACAGGCAAATAGACAGGCTTAAGGGGAAAGCCATCGGTGAGGGTAAAATACATAAGCAAAGATGAATGTGGGAGTGCAAAGTCAGGGCTCTGATACATTACGGCTCCAAAGGAAAAACTCCAGATAAACACTTTAGAGCAAGACTTGCCTTATTTGTTGTGTTAAATGGAAACCACTCCACGAGGTACCCTCCTCGTTTCGTGCACCCACTGCTTCCCTCGGTGTTGCTCTTGTCATGAAATCATGGAATTACAGAATCCTTTAGGTTGGAAAAGCCCCCCAGGTCACTGAGTCCAACCATTCCCCAGCGCTGCCAAGGCCAGCACTGCCCCATGTCCCCAGGGGCCACATCCACACAGCTTTTAAATTCCTCCAGGGATGGGGGCTCCACCACTGCCCTGGCCAGCCAGTTCTAATGCTTGACCATCCTTTCTATGCAGAAACTTCCTAAATCAAATCTAAACCTCCTCTGGTTAATCTTGAAACCATTTCTTCTCCTCCTGTCCCTGTTCCTGGAGCAGAGCCCGACCCCCCGGCTGTCCCCTCCTGCAGGAGCTGTGCAGAGCCACAAGATCCCCCCTGATCCCCCTTTTCTCCAGGCTGAGCCCCTTCCCAGCTCCCTCACCTCTCCTGGGGCTCCAGATCCTTCCCCACCTTCTTGCCTTGTCCCCACAGTGTCCCCTCTCAGGATCACCCCACTCCATGGGACAAATCCCAATGCTCGGTGTCCTGCCAGCCCCAGATCCAGGAGCACACCAGGAGCTGTGACCCCAGTCTTGGCATGCTCCAGGTCTGCAAACACAGCTAAGAATGGGCTCCCAAGGACAGGAAAGGAATTTTTGGATGTAGTAGCTCCCACAGAAGTTATCATGTTGTGAGATTATAAACTAACTAATAAAAAAACTATTATTTCCTTTTAATTTTTGAAATAAACTCTATTGAGAACAAGTTCATTCTGATCTTAAACCAGGGTACAGCTCAGCAGCAGATAGAGAAATCAATGTATATCATATCATATCATATCATATCATATCATATCATATCAATCATCAGCCCACTTTGTCTTCAGGTCCAAAGATCTGAAGCTATGGAGCAGTGGCAGAATTAAAGATTGGGCTCAGGAGCTGAATTCAAAAGAGAGGAAGAGCAGGCAGTACCTTTCATCACTGAGCTCCCAGTAACTTCAACCCAAAAATGAAGGTGCAAAGATCGGTCCTACCTGGACTTTGACTGCAAACTGAAACTATTCAGGGACTAAAAACACCTGGTTGCCTTTTTTAATTTTTTCCTGTACATGTGGTGTGATTCTCATTACCCTGTCCCAGGTAACTGGGCAGCAATGCTCAGCTCACTGCTTTGGTGGGGCTGCCACAGTGATGAAATCCTGCAATAAATCAGAGTTTGGAATCCCTCTCTGAGTGAGAGCTGAAAACTCCCCCAAAACTCAGGGCATGACACACCTGCAAACAGCACCTTCTGCCAAGGTATATATGAATATTAAAGAGTTACAAAGAGGACATGCTGTTCAATTAAAGAGCCAACAGACTGGGGTTCTGGGGGATTTTTATTCCTTATGTGGTTTGTAAAAACACTGCTCATGTTGTGGAAAAAAAAGGAGAACAAACAGAAAGCAGAAAGGCATTTTTGAAGTATACAGTTATAAGGTGCTTGGCTGATAATTTGCAACCTTGGTACACAACATACCTTTTAGCAAGGCTATTTATTTCTCAGGGAGAATGCTGCAGTACTTACGATAAAGGCCTCTGTTGGACCTCTTCATCAATAGCAAACCTTTAAGCACAGCACATTTCATAAATAGGAGTTCCACTAACACAGACTTCAAAAGGATAGAACCTGATAATTCAAAAATAGAGCTATATTAAGTGTTCCAACAGTCCATCCATAAAAGCAGTCTCCAAACGCCTCCTCTGTGCAGCATGACAGTCTATTAGAATAATGGCAGGGGAAAGCATAATTACAAGTAATCATTGGTTGGAAAGGAGCTAGTTGTTTTTGTAGAGTAAAATGCCTGACTGAACCCAGCAGAAAATGCAGTGCTGGTTCTAGCACTGAGGGCAGGCAGCCGCAGAAAATAATCAGAGCACAAATCTTGAGTGATCAGGGTTTATTTTTTTTAAACCCCTACGGATTGCTTCATCTTTTCCTGGTGAATCGCACTTAATTTCCTGCCACAGTTTAAGTCCAGTTACAATATTATTGCTGCTGGTTGGGCAGTGACATCCCTCCAGCTGGAAGATCCCCTTGGATTTGGAAGGTCCATGACTTAATGACTTTCTTCTCATCCATGTGAAGATGCCCCTTCTTATGGCAGGGAGGCTGGACCAGATGACCTTTAGAGGTCCCTTCCACTCCAAACCGTTCTGTGGTTCTATGATTTTAAGATAGACCATGATTTGTGACCCATTCAAAACTCTCCCTGCAGACCATAAAGGTGGTTTAGCAGCTTGTGTGAGAATGTTCAGGAGAGGTTCACAGCTCTTCCCCCTTTCCTCAGCAATGTAGGGCTTGGGCCTTTGTCACCAAGAGCCTGGAGGTAAAAGCAAGCTGTGTTTGCAGGTGGCTGAGCTCCATCTCTGGTTGTTCCTTCTCTCCTCTGTTTTCTGAGTGCTCTGCCTTTCCTCCCACCTCCTTTGCACTGCCCACCCTCGGTGCTCCAGCCTTGGTGAGCCACCAGGTGATGGAGTGGGAGATTTGCTGTTGACTTCAGTCAAAGCAGCACTGTGGGGTTTAATCCCCACAAATCTGCCTCTGGGATTATTTCTGGTTATCTTGGCTAGAGTTTTATATCTCAATAATTTCTATCCGCTCCCTCTGACCTGCTCTAGGAGGCCGCAGCCCAGATTGTGAGGCCAAGGGACTGAAAAATTCACCTGGCATTGCATTCCTCAGCTCCCTCACCATTTGAAAACCCAGCAGTTTCCCTCATCACAAATGAGGCCGTGAATACACTTGCACCAATTAAGCAATTATAATTATACCCCCAAGTGCCAATCACTTTATTCATTCTGCATTCCACGTGAAGGATGAGCAACTTTTTAGTGTTCAGCATGTAGAAAGCAGCTCTGTAGCCAGGCCTGCTCCTCCTTGCTGGTGTGATAATGCTTTTAAGGTAAAAACACCTCTTTGTGAGGACAGTCCCATTAGAAATGATCTGCTTAGTCACAGCCAGCGCCTGCTGAAAAAGTTTCAATGTTCATTACATTAGCTAGTCTTAAAAATGGAATTCAAACCAATTTTAATCAATATGGAGTAATAAATAAATATTAAGGAACTATAGCACTAATGTGCAGGTAGCCTAATTAAAGTAACAGCATTTGCTGCACTCACATACCTTAATTTTCCCTACAAAATCCTTATTGAACCACTACTTTTTTTAAAAAATTGCATTTGCAATTAGAAACACTGAAGTTACATTATCGATTTTCTGCTAAAAACCTTTTTAGTAAACAAGCACAAACTACATTCATTAAATGTAAGTGCTTGGAGCTATGGTGTGAAATTCAATTCAGCCATTATCATGAATTACACTGATTATTGCTGTAATTATTTTCTCTTGGATACAACTGCATTTCTGTTCCTTGCTAGTTGTGTTGGACATATAACCATGTTCATTTTATAGCTAATAATACTCAACTGTAGTTTCAGCAATTACTATCACTTATACAAATCATTAAGTTAAGCTATGGGTAGCTAGCAAAATTTAAAAAAAAAAAAAGATAGGTAAAACATCCTTTTATTTTTTACCTCTAAAGTAACTAATGGCATTAGCAACAGAGGAAAATTACCAATGTTAAATGATTTACATTAGAAAAAGTGATCACCCGTGATACACTTTCACTGGTATCTGGGTCACAGTGAACTCGTAACTCTCCATTCAAAACCCAGCTAAACTGTCCTTTTACAGGCCAATTGAATAATCTTTTTTTTTTTTTAATCTCTCTTTTTAAAAGTTTGCCTCTTAAGGGAACAAATTTCTCTGGAGGGCCGTGTACACACTGACACGTCCTAGCCAAAATTAAATATCCCAATAATTAGATCCATTAAAACAATAAATTTCAGAGATTCATTCAAGCATGGCAACAAAAAAACTGCCTCACAGTTTGAGATCCTTTCCCAAACCCAGCACTGCAACCAAGAGGTTGTGTTGCCAGCAAGGCTTGTTGCACTTTTCAGCCCATCTAAATTTACCCACTTTCAGCCCAAACCCATTCCTTCTTTCCTGTCATTCCAGGCCCTTTTCCACAGTCCCTTTCCAGCTCTTTTGGATCCCTTCAGGCACTGAAAGGGGCTCTAAGGTCTCCTTGGAGCCTCCCTTTCTTGTCTTCATAGGACACACAAGGAGAAGCTTTGACTGGAGATATTTTTAGCAAAGGAAGCATTTATGCAGCATGTTGGCCATGTCAACATTTAGAATATTTTTTTTTAAGGTCCCTTCCAACCCAAGTCATTCTATGATTCTGTGATGCTTCTCTGGATGTGAAATATATGGAGGTATTGGAAATACATGGAAGTATTGGGGAAAAAAATGTTTGCTGCATTTGCAAAAATGTAAAAACTTTACAGATAACACATGCAAATTTTCTGAAGAAGTAAAAATACCGTCTCCTCTCCCAAATCTAAGAAAGCAATTGGAAATCTAGAACAGAATTCAATGGAAAATTTTAAAACCACTGTGTTCTTACTCTCTGTCCCACTTTACCATGTACTAAATTAGAAAGCACTGAATAAATAGCAAGGAAATCCTACCTGAAACACAAGCATTAAACACACAAAAAGACAATGGATATTCCCAGATATCTTCTTCATATAGGAACCTTTCCTCTGGCCACTTTGAAATCATGTAACTCAACCTTCAAAGCAGGGCAGATGTGTTGTAGAAGTTCTGCTTAGCTAACCATGAATGCTAATTGCAGGGAGAATGATCTGCCGGGGGGCCACAGGGCATGAGCTCAGCCCAGGACACAAAAGTTCCATCGTGCTCCTGCAAACAATGGAGCAGGGTGATGCTCTGAGTGTCAGGCAGCCTCCCTGAAACGGGATACCTCCCAAGCCTCGGCAGAAGTCTGGAGGAGAAAATGGAATCCCCTAATCAAAGTAGCCTTGGAGAAGACAGGATGAGTAAAGAGGAATTGTGTGTGTATAGACAGAACTTTCAGTCTGGCTGCACAAACACAGCCACAAGGTGTGGACAAACACAGTCAGCCCCAGCCCAGCACCCTGGCTCCTTGCTGATGTAGGGATGAAGCACTCCAGCCTTTCCTCTGTGCTCAGAAAGATCTCAGCAGTGGCACCTCACTGATTCCTCTGTGCCTGGGAAGGTCAAATCCCCACCACAGGGCTCAGAGCTTTGGCCACAGCAGCAGAGCCCAAACCTCTGAATGCTCCTGAAGGAATCTGCGTCCCAGGTCAGGGCATTCCTGCCAACAAAGCATGGCTGAAGTACCATCACCAGGAAAAAAAAAACCACTGAAGCTACAACCCCAGCACTCCCATGTTCCACCACCTCACAGCTGGGGCTGGGATTGGGATTGGGATTGGGATTGGGGCTGCACTCCATTATTGTAAATGCAGGCGAACCCAATGGGAAGAAATGAGGATGTCTGACTCAATTCAGAAGGCTGAATTATTTCTTTATTATAACTATGCTAAAATATATTAATATACTATATAAAAGGAGGATACTAAAACTTCATACTACTTTCTCTGACTCCATCTCTGACTCGTGCCCCTCTCTGAGAGTCCAGCCCCAGGTGGGTTGGATTGTCCTCACCAGAATCCAACCAAGCAATCACCCCAGGGAAACAATTCTCCAAACACATTCCACATTGGAAAAACAAGGAGCAGAAATAGAAATTGTTTTCTCTTTCATTTCTCTCTGTGCACCTCTATGAAAATCCTGAGAGGGAGAGAAATGTGCTTCCATGAGTAGACAATTGGGATTGGGATACTCAGCTCTAGTGAAGTGGATTTGTGGAAGACAGCATTCATCTTTCCTCTTCCAATGACTGGGATATGTTCAGTTCTGCCTTGAGACAAGGAAGGAGCTCAATGATCTATTCTCTAGAGGTCCATTAATTTGTCAGTGCCAGATGGAAGAGGATTTTAAAGGGCTGATGTTCAAGGAGGGAGTTGCTATCGCTGTTTCAAAGTCAGGTTCTTCTCCCAAATCCAGTGTTCAAAACTGCAGGATCCAAAATCCCATTTGAAACACCTGAAACACAATTTTCTAATGAGCACCACAATAACCCTACCAATAGCAATGCCAGCCAGTACAAACCAGCAATACTACCAGGGAAAAAAAGGAAGTTTCTATTTTTGAATCAGGGGATGTGTAGAGAGAAGCAAAAACCATCAAAGGAGCTGTGGCTGAAAATCCAAGCTGTAACTTTTCAAAAGCAGCACAAGTGTTCTCTGGACTCTGACACAAATTAGGATGGGATTCCCTTTGCCCTGGCTAAAGCCTGCTCCCTCTGAAAGAAAGAACAATCCAACACTGAATGTTTTTGGAAAGCAGTTGTATTTTTTCTTTCCATTTGGGATGTGTGCAGTGAGACACACGAGAAGCCAAAGCCAAATTTCCAGGCACTGACTAGGAAGTGGAGCAAACAGACGCAGAAACAAAATATCCTGCTTGCCTAAAACAATTCTTAAAATGGTGTTTGTTTTCTTTTCCTGCAAATCTGGGGCTTGGGCAGAGAAACAGAGAGAAGCTGGGGAGGAGACTGTGAGTCTCACTTCAGGAAAATCATGGAAGTTGGTTTTGGTTTTTTTGGCTTTTTGGGGTTTTTTTTTTTTTGTGTAGACCTCCCAGTGGTGATGTAGGCAGATTAAAGGACAAAATCTGGCTGAAATATTTTGGTTTAGAGCCTTCCTTTGAGATAAATGGCAAAGAAGCAGCATCACAATGGCACAGCCCACCTTCAAAAGAGCAGAAAACCTGATTAGAGACAGAAATGTCCTGGGATGAGTCGATTCCCCTGACAAAACCTCCAGCTGCCCGTGGAAATGATATGCATGAAGATAACACTTAACTTAACCTGCTCTAACACATCTCCACGGAACTTTGCTTTTTTATTTGCTATTAAGAACAACTGCAGCTGAGATTTTCCCTCTTTCCTTGCATTACTTGGATCTGTACAATTGAGGTACTCAAAATAACATTTCTATGACTGCTAGCCATGGTTGATCAGTTAGAGTGACATGGTACAGATAAAAGTTCCAATTAGGCCTTAACTGTTTACTTAATGGAAAGACCTGTTAGGAGCAAGAAGGATTGCCTGTTAGCAAAAGAACAGAACTTTCTCACATGGCAGATTATCAGTATTCTTTAGATTCACACATAAACAAGGCTGAAATGCAATTACATTTTCCACAAGGACCTGAATGCTTTTAACCTTTTCAAGGTAAAAAGAGGGAAAAAAAAAAAAAAAGAGAAAAAAAAGTTGAAACTGCTGTTGAATTAGGTCCAGCTAGCTTTTTTTTTTTAAAGTTTTTGTTTCATTTTAATAATGGTTTAGTCTGTTTCACAGTCTGTGGCCTCTTCAAACCTGTTACTTTTAAAGATATAGCAGATGCTTCCTAAATGGAAAGGAAATTGTAATGATGCAAATCCCTATTCACATGATTTTCCAAATAGGTTTGAGCACTACAGGCTGTATAGGGCAGGTGGGGTAGTGTTACTGACAACCAGAAAAGGTAAACTTGAATACAAATAGACAAATCAAGCACATGTGTTCGTTTGGAAGTTTGTAGTCAGCTCCTCAATCTCCATCTGAGAAAATAAGCTATTATCAGCCCTGAGTGGCCTTCTCAGCATCAGAAAGCTCGAAATTAACTTAATTGCTGAACTGCACCTAAAATCAGCTGCTTTAAACATTACAATTTGCCTTTTAGTCTCATCAAAATTCCAAATATGTTAAAATTCTAATTTGTAAGCGTGCTAAATTAACACTTTGAAACCACAATATTTAACCTGTTGGCTAATCTGATGTCAAGTGAAAACATGTCAAACAATATGGAAATCATATATTGTACAAAAAGCCACAGCAATTCACCTAAAAATCTTTAGCTTGGGGGTGCCATGAGGAATTCTGAAGTTTGGTTTCATTACAAGCCCTATTGAGTCTTTCCTCATACTAGTAAATAATGCAGATTAATCTGGATAGAGAAGTTGGTTTTGTTTGGGAATTTGCTAACATTTTTTTTGCTTTAGAAACATAACTTTGCAAATCTTTGCAGTTTTACACCAGTGAACAGATTTACATCTGAAAGGAAATTGGCTCCTGTTGGTAAACTACCAAAAATATCTTGGAGAGATGCTTGCCATTCTGAGGGGTGGTTTGTAGGGTTGCTCAGTAAAGTACTTAAAACCCCCACTTCTCCCCCAATTTCTCCCCTCCCCAGTGTAATCTGGCTTCATAACAACGGGTAAGGTTTCTTTTTGGGGACACACACACAAAAAAGGCAAAGGACAAGGGAGCTGGGGAAGGGGTTGGAGCCCCAGGAGAGGCTGAGGGAGCTGGAAAGGGGCTCAGCCTGGAGAAAAGGGGGATCAGGGGGGACCTTCTGGAAGGGGAGACCTTCCTATTCTTCTTAGATTGGATATTAAGGAACATTTCTTAATAGAAAGAGTTGCCAAGCAGTGCAGCAGGCAGCCCAGGGCAGTGGTGGGGTCACCAGCCTTGGGAGAGTAGAATAAACACGAGGATGTGGCACTTGGGGACATGGGGCAGTGCTGGCCTTGGCTGAGCTGCGTTAAAGGCTGGACTCAATGGTCTCAGAGGTGTTTCCAACCTAAACAATTCTGCAAGTCTATGGACACCCAAACATGCATCAGTGTAAGACCTTCTCACATCCAAAGGGAATTGTAAAAAATCACCAAAATCTCCTTTACAGAGGCTGCTGCTCCTCGGTGATATTAAGGGCTTGAAAGAAGCAAGGCAGAAACTCAGCTCATGGCTTTTGACAAACTCGTCTCCAAACCATGAAGAGGTTGTTGTAAGAGACAACCTGTGGGAGGTGAGGAGCAAAATGTCGTCATGGCTTAGAAATCACATTAGAAATTCATCAGATTTGCACTGATGGAGTTCAGAGAGATCTCAGAGAAGTCTGCTAAGGAGATAAATTGATTACACGACAGCAGTGACAGCCAATATTGACAAATGCAAAGCATGGGAAGATCAAAGTCAACAATTCCAACAGGAAATCGGTCTCTGGGGGAAATATTTTTGTTTATTTCAAATTTTAATCCGTTTTCATTAAGCATCCTTAAACAGTGAGCTTAGCATACATAGAATTTACCTGTTTAGAAGGAAATTAATAAAGTTTCCATTTTCATAACTTTTATTGAACTTGCATCAGCAGGAGATATTAAAAGAAATTATCTATTCTGCTATAGCTTCTTGGCTTGTTTGGGCTTCTGCTTGTTCTGCAAGTTTTGGACTATTCCTTATTTCATTATGGCATTTAAACAGTGACAAGATAAATTGCTTTTAGAGTACAACAAAACAGAGGACCTCTGGTTCCAAGGACTTCTAATTAGTTCCTAATGTAATGGTCCCATCAATGAATGGATCCTTCCTTAGCCTGGAAACCTCTCCAAAAAAAAGAGATTCCTCTTTCTCTTCTGCAAAAGTTTGCAGCAGGAAGGGAGCTGCAAATCCTGGAGCCCTCTGGACTGAGATGATTCATGAGCAGCAGGGCTGGAGAGGCAGCAGCCCTCACCCCCCTAGGAGGGGATGCAAAGGGAGAAAATACCCCCATCAGGAAACGTGACACCCAACTAATGGTTACAAATGTGTTTTCTAGGAGAAATAGAGGGAAAAGGGCTTTAGAAATCTTCTATTCTGCTATGTGGGAGAGCTTTTGTTTTTAAAGCAGCTTTTTTTAAAATCATCTCTAAAATCACCCACCCCCCCGTTCAAGGCTACTCTCAGAAATGCTGGTTAAAATAGCAGAACTCATTTCTTAAGCCAAAAGCAACAGCAGCCAAATAAAACATGGCAAGGATTAAATCAATTTAACACCTCCTAGGGTTTCCAGCAAGTTTTCCTAGAAGAAAGCATGGTTTTGTTTTCTCGACTTTGCTCAGTCTTTTCTAAATTTCACCATGTCTTCCTTGCCTGTGAATGCTGAGTGTTGGGGCCATGGCTGGGCAGGCATGAGACAACAATACAAAAAAAGGGGCTGGATCCTCAGGGAGAGCAAAACTGTGCCTGGGATGGGGAAGAGCCTTTCCTCTTACAAACCATTATTTATTTTCTTTTTTAATATCTATATATTGATTATATTTGTTGGTTATATATTTAATATATATATTGATTATATTGATTGATTATATATTTAATAACATGGAACTGATGCATTTTATATATAATAATTTGCTGTTGAATAAACAATTACCAGTCTTTCATGTTTGCTTTTTTACTGATAACACCTGTGGTTTATATTAATAAAAGAATAAATAGTAGGTCAAGTTAGCTCCCAGCATAAAAATTATGAAATATTCCATCCCTAGGTATTTATATTGTGGCTATAGGGTTATTTGGGAGGATTTCACCTGCTGGGTTGTGACTTTCTGAAGAAAAAAACTGTGCTTGCAGCACATCTCATTTCCCAGCCTCTTCCACTGTGATTACTGTGTCTGTTCAGCCCTAGCAGCTGCATCTCAGCCAAAAATCAAACCTTCTGCAGACAAGCTGGCCTTCAAACATGATAAGAAGGCTCAAAGAATACCAGAGACAAGAGACAACCGAGTCTTTTACTCCTGCCTTAAGTGAACACAACAAATCAGGCACAAGCACAGCCAGTCACACTTCCCTATGATTCTTTCCACAAATAATATTTGGATTAAACTAATTTATATACATCTTATTATTTTCTTTCTTGCAAGTTCCTAGTCTGGATTTGGTGAAAAAAAAATCAAAAACATGGGGGAAGAAAGGAATTCCTGACATTTTCAACCATCAGGAACTGGCGGTGGCATAGAACAACAGGACTCTGAATTCCTTAAGCTGCAAATGTGTCTCATAATTGAGTGTAAGGGAAGGGAGGCACGGGGCTGTGTGCATCTGTGTGCACGAGCACATGTGAACTTTCCTCTTGACTGAGTTTTAAACTGCTGGAGGAAATCTTCAGAATGGGCAACAGCCACCAGGCAATCAGACAGACTGTCTGCAGCACAGCCAGTTAATTTGGTGCTCTTGCCCCTTCTGAAAAATGATGTCGACAGGAGATAAGGAGACAGAGAGTTTCAGATTGTTCTAGCAGGACCATTGCTGGTTAGGAAGCGTGTTTGAGGCAATTCAAGTTTGCTGTTTTTTCCCAGGGTGGCTGCCCACCAGGGGACTGCTCGGAGCTGAAGTAAAGGCTCAGGTGGTTCCCAGAGCAGGGAGAGATGTGGTGGGTTTGTACATATCCTGTACAACAGCCCCTCTTGTGCATATTTCCCTTGTTTTGCCGTTCCTTCTGCTTCTTGCTGAAGCTCTTTCTTCCTGAGAGTCTGTTTATTAATTGAAAATAACAAGAGCTTTTTCATTTTTATTTTGCAAGGCAAGCAATTAAAATAATCTCAGAAAATTGTTTCCCTATTCACTTAGGCTATATAGTACTACAAGGCCAAACCTTGTCATTTACTAATGAGCTGGGATGGGTTTAGTAGGGGGGGACCAAGAGATTGGCATGGCTCTGGCTCATCCTCAGCACCAACAGGTATGAGTTTTCCATTGGGAATGCCATCAGCCAGGGACAGGGCCACCTCAGTAGGGACCCCAAGGGTGTTAGAGCTGTTATTAACACCTCCCTCATTGCTAAATACAATCATTATTTTCCAATGCATCACTTAGGGTGGCCATGTTCTTGTTCTGATGTTATTTATACATTTTGGTTTTATATTGTTTATACATTCATGTTTGTTCATGGTAAAGAAACAGACCACAGATAATCAGTGTGTAATTCTGTATATACTGGTATATTACTGCACAAAGTGATGCCATTTGGAAGTGCCTGAGCCTGGCACCTAATAAAGGGGTGATCCTTGTTGTTGTGAATGACAAACTTGAGGAATGAGTTCTGAGGAGCTCCCTCAGTGATCAGCAGTCTCCCATTCACAAAACAAGAGGAATTGTGGCTCCACACAGAGGTTTGTGTGGCAATGGTTGGCTGAGAGTTCCTTGTCAGTGCAGCTCTTCAAGGAAGACTCAACTACAAGACATCCCCTCCCTGATTTAGGGCAGCCCTGTGTGCATCTCCCTGCCCAGAGCTGCTCCAGAGCCATTTAACCCACCCAGAGCAGCGTGTGGAAGTGACATCAGCCCTTGGTCACCACTCCTCACTCCTGGATTTAGGGCAGTGAGCACGATGCTCTCTTCACCTCCTCATCCCTGAGGTCCTTGAGCAATTCCCTCCTCTGCCAAAAGGCAGAGTGCTGGAGGTTGCTTTGTGACTGAGCAGAGAGCAATGCCAGAATGAGGGAAGTGCAAAGGTGGCTCTCACAGACTCATGGACAAGAACGGGATTAGGTCACCAAGTCTGCCTTTCTTCAGAAGGCAACAAGGAATTTCATACAGCAAAACTCTACCTTGAGCCCAGTAATTTGTGTTTGACAAAAAACTTGCAGCAGGAAACTGAAGCCACACCCCACCCAGGGTTGAAGATGGGGAAAAGCTGTGGATTCTCTCTTAGTGCTTCAAACTGTCTGAACATCTCTGAAAAACTGGCACTGGCCAAACACAGTCTCAAACAGCCTGTGCTACACAGGACACCCTGCTTGACAAGAGAACCTCATTCTGCACCTTCCTCTGCAAATGACACTAGCACATCCCATGGCAAAGGCTCCCAAAAACTGGTGCAAAATCACTGCTCCAGCCATGGCCGTGGGGCAGCCCAGGGTCTGATCCTGCAGCTCACAAGGTCAATGGGCTCTTCTGCCATTGCATTCAATCCAGGCAGAAATGACATTAAGACTTTTCCAGTTCAGATGTCAGCTATTAATTTGGATGATGGTTATTTGATTCCATGGAAAGTCAGTGGAATCAAGTTAAAAAGACAGAGATATATTCATATATCCTTAAACTGGGAGACACCACAACTCACTGATAACCTAAATTAGATTGAGCTCGTGCTATCTCTAATTAGGATCTTTCACTATGAACAAGGAAAGAGGCCAAAGTGGATTAGCAAAGGAAACAGTACATGCATTGGCTCAAAACAATAACCAGAAATGTTGACTTCCATCTCAGGATGTCATGCACGAAAGCAAAATGTTTCAAAAAGTATTTCCCTAAGAAAAAGCTGAAACTGTTCAGAATTAGAGAGACTCACCAGAAATGTTGCTGACATTTATTAACTAATTAGCTAAATGACCTTTGCATCATTTTTATGCACAGTTTTCTTTCATAAATATTTCATGAATTACATGTAATTATTAGTAACATCAACTTTACTGAATTAATTACTGCCAATTCCTATTAATAAAATGCATCTTGTAATAAATAATGTTAGTTTATTACAGAGCATTGGTCTCGGAGGTATTCACATCTGTCAGTTGCCTTCTACTTCAGGCTAAAAGAAAGGTAATCAAATAACTGTAATTATTGTACTAAATATATCACCGTTTGTTTAAAATGTCAATGGGAATGGATAAAGGCATTTGTAACAATCTGAACTATGTGCAGTGGTGTAAGTGCATGTGACAGAGCCACATTTACCAGCAGGACACGGGCCCATGTCTGGGGCTGACAGACAGAAACGTCAACAAATGGTTACTCCTCTGATTTACTCACAGGGGGTTTGCCTGCAGGCCATTGGCTTGCAGATACTAATAAAGTCACAGGGAATTTAATCTGATGGCTCCTAATTAGCCCCTGTGAAAGGAGTGTTGGACTTAGGCCAGGCCTGGCAGACAGGTCTCCATGCACTGACCGATGCTCCCATGACCGGCAGCATCTGCGGCTGCTGGGCACGTCCTGCAGCAGAGCAAAGTCCAGGCAGCTCCACCTGCCTGCTCCTCAGAGAGCCCAGCCCGGGCTGGAAGGCTCACCTGGAGCAGGGCTGGGCTGCCCTTCACTCTTCTGAAAAGTGGACCCTTCTCCTGGGGTATGGACCCTGCTCCTGGGGCATGGATCCTGCTCCTGGGGCATGGACCCTTCTCCTGGGGGATGGACGCTGCTCCTGGGGCATGGACCCTTCTCCTGGGGCATGGACCCTTCTCCTGAGCCATGGACCCTTCTCCTGAGCCATGAACCCTGCTCCTGGGGCAGGGACCCTTCTCCTGGGGCAGGGACCCTGCTCCTGGGCCATGAACCCTGCTCCTGGGGCATGGACCCTACTCCTGGGGCATGGACCCTGCTCCTGGGGCACGGATCCTTCTCCTGGGCCAAAAATAGAAAATCAGGTGCTGATAAACTCAGACTCCTGTATCAGCCTAACTTACCTCCACTCCTCTCCTGCCCACCAGGTGCATCTCAGGGCCTAATAACATAAGCCTAATATTTTTTCCTTATTTAAATATGGAACTGGACCAGTTGTGGAGCTGATTGTTATCTCCTGCATCACACTTGATACCTCAGAACCACCCTGCGCCCCAACAGTTGTGACAGCACCTTAGAAAGAAGGTGGAATTCCTTTGGCAGAGTTCAGGGCTGAATGCTGCTCAGCACAGCTGAGACAGGCACTCTCTCCACTAGAAGCTTTTTGTTGTTCTTGTTTTAAGAGAAAATTGCATATATTAGGCAGGCTTTGAAGTTCCTACCAGACTGAGGCAGCTGGAAGACATGAGCAGAACATTATTGTTGATTTTAAAGATGAGGGATGTGCTGACCTGCTCAGGGCTATCCAGGAGCTTTGGCTTTCAGAAACTCAGAGAAAATTAATGAGAGAGGGTTTCTGTGGCTTTCTTGATAACGGGACCACAGATCTCAACCAACTTCCAACTCCTGTTGTTACAAAAGCTTTTCATTTTAATGTCCTGCCTCTCTCTAATATTGAGGGGCAGATTTTGCCCCAAGCTGACACCCTTAAAGCAGCAGGTTCCTCTCCTTAGCAGTATGTGACAAACTTTGAGTTGCAGCAGGTGGAGGTAACCAGTCCTGGCCAGAGAGTTTTAAATCGTGTAACATGAGGGCACCAAACTTGTTCCTTTTAGCTGCCAGCCTCACCAGGGCATTATCTTAATGCTCAAATTTCATTCATTCCCTCTTCTTTGATGTAGTCTTCCTCTAGATTCGTACACTGAGTTGCAGACAGGAAAATGAGATTTTACCACTGCATGGTAAGGAATTTTTTCAGGAGCTCCTTTAATTTCCTCGCACATTGTAGGATAGTACACTGCGAAATTGAGAGGCACATTTCTGAAAGTATGAGGGAAAGAACTAGGAAGAAAATGGAGAAAATCTAGCTTAACAACTCTTTCAATTTTGAAAATTGCAATTTGACAGCAATCCTGTGGGCTGGGAAATAAACGTTCATGCCTTTGCCTCTATAGTCATTTGATTGATGTCAAATTGCTTAAGATGAAATAAAGAGTGAGATGCAGTCATATTTTTCCAGCTTCTTTCTATAGAATTGGGGTCACAGTATTTGGGATCAAAAAGTTATTTATGTCATTTATTTTCTACCGCTGATTGCACTTTAGCCTCTCAAAATTTTGGTTTTATCATGAAGATGTGCCTTTATATTTAGAACTTTGCAGCACTGTGGTTTCTTAGACAGGAAAAGTGCATTGCTGATAAAAGAGCCCACCAGTTTCAAGACTTAATCCTTTCATCACTACAGATTCAGATGCTGACCCTATCAAACCCTTAAATTAACATATTTTAAAGCATGTAAATAGTGTGATCAACTTCAAAGGGTGTAAATGCAATATATTCACACGGGAGTATACATCATATTAATAAAGCTTCTTCCATGGCCTTCTTTTCCAAAAGTGCCATTGCTAAGATGAGCAGGGTAAATTTTCCCATCTGGCTGTAAAAATGTCTTTTCCAAAGAGAGGAAATGAAGTCACACAAAGCTTTGATGACATCACTTTCCTTTCTCCCGTTCTCTCTCCAGCCACCCCTGCTGGACAAGGAGGCTTTTCCCAGCACAAACAATAATAACACACAAACAGCTGTTATTTAACAATATTCCAAACACTGGAATAGGGGAGCCTGGTGCTTTTCTCATTTGGAATGGCAATTCAGATTCCAATGCAGAGATCACCCTTATACACTTTGACTTCCGGATGGTATTCCATTCATAATTTTACAGCATTTTAAATTTTAAAATAAAATAAACAAACAAAATAAACAACAAAACAAAACCAAAACCAGACAAACAAACAAAAAATAATCAGACAAGATTCACCTCATCAGAGTAACACCAAGGAAATGACACTGACAAAATGTAGGAAACTAAGAGTAATTAAAATAATTGCTGATTTCATGTTTAGTGGAGATAAATGCTGCATTATTGCTGTTAACTTTATGTATCCTGAAGCTTTTCATTCATTCCAATGCCCTAAATAATGTCCTGTGCAAGAAATCTATGAACATTCATCCAGAACTGAAAAAGTCCCCTAGCACTTAATATTACAACATGCATAAAAATAAATTTAATTAGTCACCAAGGAAGGGGGGAAGTGTTAGTAAAACTTTATAAAGATAATTACCTGATAGAAAAAGCACCTAACAAGACCATTCTGTACTGGATATTATCCAGGCAAAAAATTAAACCTATGTTGCTGCTTCAATACCATCTAATACTGGGAATTGGCAGAAAAACATCTATTCTATGAATAATAGCTCAACAGTCCCAAAGGACATCAATACATGAATAAGGAAAAAAAAAAAATCTCAAGCCTTTCCAAAATGGTGCTAATGCTCCACTGAAACTTAATTTTATAATTTACTGGCAGTCAAGATGGCAGGAAATAAAATAATTTGCTATATATTCTGCACAACAAACCCCCTGCTTTTCCTGGGAAGGGTAATTATCCCTAAAAAAAAAAAAAGAAAAAGAAAAAATACGACATCTCATATTAAGCTAAAGTCTCATCAAGAAGAGAAAGAGTGCCTCATTACATGTAATTACCAGGGAATTAGAAACATCATTTAACTAAATGAGCGAATAATGCTCAGGATATTGAAGAAACTTGCCTGCACTTCTGCAGAGCACTCTAAGTCCCATTACAAAAATTGCACCTCTTTAATGGAATAATTTTAGGCCTTGTCTGCCTTGCTTTAAAAATAAAGAGCCTCAGAGAGGCAGAAAGAGGCTGAAACTACCATAAACAACTGTTGAAAAGAGCTGCAGAGCAGGAGTAGTCTCTACTGGATACCATGATTTAAAATTACTCATAATCTAACATAATCATGAAAATTAAACCTAAGGACTTGGGTGGGAGGATGGGAGAGAGGGAGGGAAACTAATTACCCTTTTTAATTGTACTTACTCTAGACTACAATGTATTTATAATTATGCATTATAGATAACGGGTGAAAGATTTTAGGTTAAAGGTAAATCTTACAGAGAGGGATGAGATTAAGCTGCATTAGAAGCTTAAAGAAAAATAACCATACCTGCTGGTAGATATTTGCTGTCCTGCAATGCAATTTTTTTCTAATAATAAAGAGTTACTGGGGGAATTAATAATGGCCATGATAATTACATGCAAATGATATAAACCACAGCCTCTGCTTTAGGAGTTTAAAATCTTAAATAAGTATTTCTCCGTAAAGGTGATTCTGGTGCTGTAGTTACAAATAAAATCTGGAAAACCTTATTTACCACCATTTTGAGGCAGAGGTTGGTGCTGTGCCAGGAGAAACAAGGTTTTCCTCACCGAGTTTAGCCAGAGGAATTGCCTCTCAGCCTTACAGCAAGACAGTAAATTGAAATTAAATTTAACTCCCTTGAGCTGAAAAGGTTTTTGGTCAGGGTTGGAATCCTGGTTCCACTCCTCTCCATGAGGAACTAAAAAACTGAAGTGATAATACAATGAAGTCCCACCAAAATGTCTTCAAGTTGATGCACAGGAAAAGCATTGCTTCTTTTTTTGGTGTTTTTTTTTAATAAAACATCCTTGGAGAAAAGAAAAATGCAGAGAAGTAAAACAAGAAACAAGGGGAAACATATAATACATCATCTGAAACATGTGTGCTTCCTCTATTAACATTTCCATCTTTCATTTCCTTCTCTCCACACAAACAAAATCCCTCACTATAGAGATTCTAGGCAAACAAGGGAATTTTTTCCTTACAGCAACCAGTTCCACAGCAGAACAAGCTGTTAGCAAAACAAATACTGAAATAAGAGGAAGAAAAGGGCACTAGAGCCCCAAAGTGTTGAACCTGGACACATCCACTGGGTAAAGCAGGATCACAGAAAATTGATGATTTTTACTGCTTTTGAGATCATAATCATCTCAGACTATTCACATAGGTTTGGTTTGCAGTCAGAACTGCAAAAAAGCCCTGCTTGTTTGGGGATTTTTTGTTTTAGCTTGGGATTTTGATGGTGATTTAGAAGACAGTCCAGAAAATGGTTTGAAAAAGGTGATGGTTCCATTCAACCTCTCGACGTGCCTGTGCCACTTGGAAGTTATACTTGAATTACTCCTGACTGTAGGAGTAGAAGATGAAATGTCAAATATTTAAACACAAATTACCAGTGAGGTGGGGAGGGAGAGTAAACAGAAGACTGGTGAGATTTCCAGAATGTGAAAAAAAATAAGACAAACCCTCACAAGAGAAGAAATTGGTTAATTAGCAGCACAATTTAATGCTGAAACAAAAGTAGGATGGGACCATGTCCCTGTGGGTTAATGCAGCTTGTAGGAAACTCCTGGTGCTGGAAGAGGAACCAGCATCCCTGCAAGCTGCAGCAGGGACTCCTGGCACTGCCAAAGGCTCCAGGAGCTCAGCTAATGTTGATGGAAAATCCAGGGGTTTATCCTGTACTTGGACACTCCAAACAGCCCCAAGAGGTTTAATCCTCCACGAGGCTGAGGAGGATATTGTGTATCATGGATACTTCAGCCCAAGTAATTGAAGGAGGGGACTGGAGGGTCTTTAACCTTAATTGATTTTTTTATTCCAGCTCCCTGCGGAAATGAGATTGGTGCAATGAAATTGGCTGTGTCTGTCTGCCCGTCCCCTGCTCCTCTCATCCCCTAATAACTTGGGAACTCAGAGACCAATTACAAGGGAGCTTGACAGAGGAAGGAGGTCTCAAAGCTATCAAATTCCTGCATCCCTCATGAAAGCAGGCAGCCAAGCAGAGGAGACAGCCTCTAATAACGTGCCCAGGAAATCTACCTGGGAAAAGTTATTGTGGTTTAAGTCAAAGCTTGGTTTTTCAAGAAAAAACAACCAAAAGACCCAACTATGGAGAAAATTCTGCAATTCATTGAATTGCTTGCTCCTTGTGTAGATAAATTCAGTTTTTCACAGATCATCTCAAGACCAAGACAAAAAAAAAAAAAAAAAAAAAAAAAAACACCACCAAGTGAAGATCAGGAAATAAATTTATTTGCATTTGCTTCCATAGTGATTTCTACCACCACAAAAAAAAAAAAAGTATCGCTCCAAATATTTCCATCCTTACAAATCTCCCCTCTAACCTCATTATCTGCCTAATTAAATTTTGGGTGTATCAAAATGTTAGGCCCATCTTTTGGGAAGCTGCACGCTTTAATCACAATTACATGCTGCATATTTCATGATATATATCTTTTGCGTATAATTAGGAATAAAAAATGTAATCCCAAAAAGATGGTTAATAATTTAAATCCTGAGGATTTGATTAAAAGCATCTGAGCATTGCAGATGACAAGGAAAGAACAGTGACTCCATTATAACTGAGGGAAAAAAATCAAGGATTTAAGCACTTTTCTTTGTCCACACCAAGGCCTATAATCCTAAAAACAGATAGAGAAACAGAGAAATATGACAGCACTGATATATTCCTGCAATTTAATCTGTGGTATAGGGCTGAGAGTTCTGCACATGTTTAATTTGAAAAGTTTATCTACAAATATTTCTTTAAATGCTCCCTTCCAAAATTTCATTTGCAGAAATTAATATTCTCTGATGGAAACTGGGCACTTACCTCACTGCTCAGGCAGCACCACCTTGCAGAGCCTGTGTGTTTGCAGGCCAAAGCCTTCACACAAAAAATCAAATAATCTCTAACACTAAAAATAAACACTAAAATTATAGGTGCAAGAGAAACAGTCAAGATGATGTTCTCAAAACAATTTGCAAATTCAGGATATTTATGCTGTTCTATTACAGTCTGTGCCACTAGATGAAATCTTTAGGTGATAATCTTTATCAGAGGGGAATAGGGATTATCACCAGCAAGTGAAAAATTAAAAACAGGGATTATAGACATATTAAAGCACACTGGGCCTGGGAACAGGGAGGCCGTTTACAAACACCTACATTTGCCTCAAGGTAAAAGCCACCTGCAGCTTCTCCAGAGCCTTGCAGCAACTTCTGAGCATCCTGCAGATGTGCACATGCAGCACTGCAGCTCCCCAGAACACAAAATGTCTCTGTGGGACAAGAAAACTGATTCATCAATGGGAGGCATCAGAAACCAGGGGTATGCAACATGGTAAATAACATTTATATTTAAATTAAATTTTTTATTGATGTCTTCATTCTCTTGACTGCTGCACAGGCAACAGCTCTACCAATTTTTTTTTTTTTTTTTAGTTCTACAAAACAAGTTAAAATTCTCTCTTTAATACTTCTTGATAGTCTTTGATTTGTATGGCCTCAATTATAATTTTTTCTGCCTAGATAATACTATATAGAAACACAATGATACATTTTATTATTTTTAGAAGTACAACATCTAATAATGCTTGTACTTTCTACTTTCTTCCTGTCACATCTCTCCCCTCACTTAAGGAAAGGCAATCTTGGCATTTTACTGGAATCTCTCTTCCCATGTAGCACTACTGAATATCAACACACCAGTGTACACTGGATTAAAACTGCATTTTAAGAGATAGACTTAAATCTTTTTTAACAATTTGGTCTCATTTACCTTTACACTGAAGCCCTGGCCATTCTATTGACCAAAAAATTACATCACAGGACTAAAAAAGATTAACTGAAATAACTCCCCACAGTAAGTCTACAGCAGAGGCAAAAAATTAAACCAATTACATGCAGTCAGAATCAAGACATCTGTTCAAGTCCTGCCTTTGCTCTGTGACAAGGAAATTCACTTCCTTATTCTGTGCCTTTGTAGACAACTGTGAAATGAGAATATTTCTTCTCTCTCTGCCTTTGTCTGTCCTGTCTACTTAGGGAACAAATTCTGCAGCCAGAATCACCTCTGACAGCGCCCCCGTGTCCCCCTGAGAATGAGGCAATCGGTGCCTTTGCTGCATTGTTGTGGCTGCAGAGCAAGGGTGGCTTGCAGCAAACACAAGCAGGGAAAAGCAACCCTTGCTTAGTTTAATTAGCAGGAAATCTTGGGCCTAAGTGAATAAATTATTGCTCTGTTTCTACTTGAGGCTACCTTGCTGTGTTTTTCCCAGAAGAGAATACAGTGGGTTTCTGCAAGTGGGGAATAGATTAAAACATACAAATCTGCTGAGTTATTTAGTGCTGCTGCTGCTGAAGCTGGGTGCAACCTTAAAGGTATGGTAAGGATGATGTAAAAAAGAACTTATATAGCAAATAAAAGTCAGCTACTCTTGATTGACCTTCATTCAGAAAAATTAACCCAAGTTGAGAAATGCCTACAAAATGAATGCATACATTGATTTGAAGAAGTATAACCAGAGAATCACAGAATGGTCACGTTGGAAGGGACATTAAATCACATTCAGTGTCACCCCTGCCATGGCAGGGACACCTCCCACTGTCCCAGGCTGCTCCCAGCCCCAGTGTCCATCCTGGCCTTGGGCACTGCCAGGGATCCAGGGGCACCACAGCTGCTCTGGGCACCCTGTGGCAGCCACTGGTCTAACCTGTGCTTGAGAAATTCCACTGATGGAGACACTGCAGCTTCCTCAGACCATTTATTCGTGGACTTAAACAGCCCTTCACTTGAGAAGTTTTTCCTAATGTCTACACTAATCTCTGCTGCAATTTAAGCTCATTATGCCTCGTCCCAGTGGACATGGAGAACAGTTTATTCCCTCCACTTTGCAGGTAATCATGGGAGACTCTGAAGACCTATTACCTCTCCCATGTTGCTATCATATGTTTTAGCATTTGTGCTTTTCATGCTATAGGAAAATGTCTGATAGAGTGAAAACTGCACATACAGCCTTAGGAAGAAATAGATATTTCACAGAGAGAGCCTTTAGTATATCAGTTATAAGAATATCTGGGCAAGTCCTGTCTTTGACTCTTCATTTCTAAATTTTACTTGCCTAAAGGCATTTGAAACAAAGAATCCTGACACTTTTCAGAGTAAATGTCACATTGCTGGAGGAGCAGAAGTTGTTGCATATTGACTAAAAAATTACTACCTTTGTGGTTGTGATTACACTGAACAACATGAGAGCAGCTAATGGTGTAATCACCAGAGCAATGTCTGCTGGTCCAAAGAAATGGGACAGATACCAATCCCTCATGGGGGATGGGTCATTCAGGCCAAATTTGCAAGAGAACTCAGCAGTAGAAACACCCAGCCTTTGGGCACCCATTGTGACAGATGCAGCAGTGGAATTACTGCTGAACTTGAGGACTGAGTGACTCCAACTGCAGAAAATCTGTCATTCTCAAGGCAGTGAAAACCACTGGGTACATACAAAAGTGTGAGGCAATTAAGATGGAGCTGGCAATAACTACATAGCTTCATAAAGTCATCCTCAGCAGCATCACTTCAGTCTTTGTTGGGGGCTCAGAGCTCAGCTTTGACTGGTTTTGCTTGGGAAAACACCCACCTAAAGGAGACATTTTTTAATACTGATTATAATTGCAGCAGCACCAGCACTAAACATCCGACCTGAGATGCAGCAGAGCTCCAGACCTGCATGCAGTAAGCACACACTGATTATCCTGAAGGACTGGCCAACAGAAAGAAGTACTTACCAGCTTGCTTTTGTGACATTCAGGGCACAGATGCCACTTGGCTTCTAATACCACAGTGTTATGAGGCTCTTGTGAGAGACAACCCTGGATATTCACTGCTGCCAGCAGTCAGTGATGATTGATGACTCTATTACAGTGATGGCTGTGGCTCCATGTTTTCTCCACGGCCCTCAACACCAGCCAAAAAGCAGTGACTTAAGGAGCTTTTTTAGCTCTCAATTCCTCTATCAAGAGTCAGTACATCCTTTGTTCAGCTGCTTGTTACAGAAGTCAGAAAGGCTTGTTTCTTGATTCCTCCAGCTTATGAACCTCTGCCTTGACCTGCATTTCTAGGAGAGTGCTAATAAAAGGGAGATTAATCTTGTAAAAGAAGTATCTGTATTTCAACTGCACATTGTGATATTTCTACCCAACACATGGACACAGCTGTAGCCCTGACCAACCAACATTCATTTTCCCCACTGGTTGTCTCATTATTTTTGTTTCAAGCATTTACATAAAACACCAGCTCACCACAAGGAATCCTCCTCTGGGTTTTAAGCCAAAAGAGAACCAGCAAGTCTTTGCCTCATTGCCTCATACTGGGCTAACTTTGTCCACTGAAACATGCAGATTTCAGCATATTAACAGGATTTTCCCCCAGTGCTTCCCACTGAAAAGTTTCACCATTTCCTAGCTATATTACGGCTTCCTTGGTCAACCAAAAGATTTTGAATTCCCCTAATTCTGTTGGTTTTGCCCTATGCTCTCTAGCTCCTATTTCACTTTGCTCCCCACAGCTCTACACCTGTAACTCCCCACTCTATCCTCTCTCCATTTCACATTTTCCTTTCTCCACATCATCACTAAATCACCTTTTCCTTAGTCCCAGCCTAATTCTGCCTTCACGCTTTTTTTTTTAATTGGACACATCCTCACTTCTTTTTTCCACAAGCTTATTATTGCTCTGCTAGTTACTCTGCCAGAAATCTTAGTTCCCATGATTGGGCTGCAATTGACCCTCTTTAGCAAAATCAAAAATTCAACCTCTGCCCCACACCAGTCATGTAACCCTCACTGCAATAAAGCCAATTAAAACTGCAAGGAACAGAGGTGGTGCACAACTGCCAGAACAGAGGCTGGATGACACTGTGGTGTGGGCATTATTCATATTTAACTCAGGAAGATCTTCATTTTTTCCAAACCTATCAAAACCAGTTTTTATTACCAAAGAATCCATATCTAGCTCGTGACAAACTACAAAATATTCCATATACAACTCATTTACCATGTCTACCTGGTAACAGCTCAAGTTTGTCAGATTTCTGCACACACTGAGCTGTTTCCTCTCCATCACCACCTTCTCTGCAACGATCTGGTACCATTCCTGTTGTCAGCAAGTTTGTTTTCCTACAGGTAATAAAGTGCTCCCACTGGCTACACAGGCACTGATAGAAGAGAAGAAGTTGGAAGCAAAGAATTAATTCAATTTCCAATCCAAAATACCCAC
Organism: Taeniopygia guttata; assembly: GCF_048771995.1. Classification (NCBI taxonomy): domain Eukaryota; kingdom Metazoa; phylum Chordata; class Aves; order Passeriformes; family Estrildidae; genus Taeniopygia; species Taeniopygia guttata. The sequence goes on along the minus strand of NC_133031.1, from coordinate 32,950,027 downwards.
ACCTCAATCACCTTCCTCAAGCCTCAGCTTTTCTGTCCCTCTGTACAATTCACTGTAAAATAAATATTTAAGTAGTAACACCTGATACAAGCTACCAGGAAAACAATCTGACTTTGCACTGCTAACAGAGTTGAGTGAGACAGCTTTTAGTGGTAATACTCAAAAGAAAAAAATTCTTTTTAGTTCCTAATTCATCTCACTGGGAAAAGATTAAAGACTCAAATTTTTCTATCAGGAAGATCTAGAACTCAGTAACTCCTGCAATTTAAGGGTTTGGTCTCAACATTTGTTTCAAAATAAGTAAAAGCTGCTACACAAAGTATTTGTTTTCAAAAAATCTATAGATATTTATTGAACAAATAAGAAAGCAGTGGAAGTTTTCATAATCAGATACTACAAAATATCTAAATTTTTAAAAGGTTATCTACAGGATTGAATTAATTCAGCTCCAGACAGAAGATAAAGAAAATAGCTTCACTAACATTATAAGCAGGCAAGGAATGACAGATTTAGACAAATTACAATAAACAAACATTTCTTAATTAGAAACAACAGGAGTACAAAGATTGCTCTTCTCACTTCACTTGTTTTAGTTGAGCCTTGCTAGGAGCAGGTGAGCATCTCTTGTAGAGAAGGAGTAGCAGCAATAGTTTAAGTAGACCTGCAATAAATAAACTCTATTTTAGGAAGAATATTTAGAGCAATCATTAGCAGGTAGAACATTCACCATCCTATGAAAACAGAAAGCCAACTTTCACTTGTACCAAGATACAGAATATAGGGGTTTAATGACGAAAAGAGTGATCTTTATATAATATGGCACCATCTTGATGCACCAAGAATGCATTGTGCAGAAACACTGTGACTCAAATTAACATGCAAAAAGATCACTATGAAACTGCCATTAGTCTTCTGTCCTAAGTAACTTATTTTTAGAATAAACCAGAGATGACTCACACTACTGAACCACTAAAATATACCCATCATTCTTAGTGCCCTAAGGTTGGCACAAGCAACTTGTAAATGTCAGAAAAGCATACAAACCTCGTTAATGTTTTCAGAAATTCATTTAAAGATAGAAACAGGTCCAAAAAGATGCCTGTCTAAATGCATTGCAATTACGTTACAATTATTTTCCAAATACACAGATAGGCTCTGTCTTTTCTCAGCTCATTACTGACTCAAACAATTTGCCCTTCTGGGATCAATTGTTTGCTAATAAATAATTGTTTACAGTCACAAAATGATATTAAGGAGTATTCTTATTAGTTTTCCTTCTACAGCCTAATAAGATTCCAAACTAGCTGATTCCCAAGAGTCTAACCTTAACCTTGCTGTGTTTAACAGCCCAGGAAATGATGAACCATCTGTTTCAGAAAATAATGGAGGGCCAAGAGGAAATATTGTTTAATTGTAGATTAACCTCCTTGTACAGCAGAATGAAGCATCTACAGAATTAGCAACTCTAAGTAGCAATGGATAAAAAAAAAACCTCTGAAAGCAGTTCTTACTATTAGAAAATGAACAGCAGCAAGTATTCTTTTATCAACTTTGAAAAACAACAACTCAAATGTATGTAAAAAGTACAAGCTGTTTTGGTTTTTTTTTTAGTTAATTACCATATTTGGATTTTTCCAATTGAGGAACTCCCAGAGATAAATGCTAAAATAGTACTGGCTTTATTTTTCTAGGAGTATCAAAATGACTTTAAAACAAATATCTCCAAGTGAGAGATGTGGAAGTTATACAATAATAAATACCTCATCTTTGCAGGTATAAAACAGCTGCTCCAAAGCAACAGGGACTGGAGGGAAAGATCTTGAGGTTTTAAACTCAAGAAATTTGATCGTTTATGTATCTGTTTTCACAGCCACTTTTAATAATGGAGACAACCTGATAAGGTGTAAGACAGATTGAGTACTAGAAGAGAAAAAACCTAACAGTGATAAAGCACAGGAATTTGAAAATAAAGCCAACTGCTCCTGTGCCTCCATCATTAAGGGCAGCACAATTCTGCACTGGGATGGCAATTTTTCTATGTAACGTTGATGCCAAAGCAAGCTGAACAGGAATTTTTACCTCCATCAATCAGTTTGCCTCGTTTTGACAGCAACAATGACAGAAAAGTGTGTTATCAAAGGGCTGCAGCAAACTCCAACACACAGGAACTGAGAGAACCTTCCCTTGATTTTACAAAACCTTCCTAGAACAGAATCTAAATTCACAGCTCACTCTGACAGCTGGGTGCATACTCAGTGTGACAGATCGCATTCATTCCAAGTTTTAAATATCCAAACACGGTAGCATTTACTCCCATAAATTATTCTTGAATTCTTCACTCAATTCCTGAAGCAATGAGCTCGAAATAACTCTACAGCTTCATATAATAGCACCTATTGAAAGAGGAGAAGAGTTTGACATCCTTCTCCCTCTAAACAACCAGGCACAATTTTATCCATCAGCCGTCTATCAACCTACGGATATTGAAAGCTTGGGCGAAGGAGATAACATCAAACCCAGCCCTACTGTCAAGCTGCACTATCTCCTGCCATCAATAATACTATTCATGAATTTAGGAAAATTAATAAATCTCGGGGTGGAGGCTCAGAGAGGCTCAAGTGCAGCTGAAGCAGACACTCACTTGGGCTTTGTTTCTGCATCTGTCACTTGGCGGATGTAGATGCCGTCCTCGGGGTGCTCGATGTCGTCCATCTCGTACATGTAGGAGGAGGCGATGGCCAGGGTGGTGCCGTCGTTGCTGAAGGCCAGCGAGGCGATGCTGGTGGGGTAACGGTGGAATTGGCACAGCCGCTTCTTGTTGAAGGGATCCCAGATGTTCACAAAGCCGTCGGAGCCGCCTGCAAGGCAGGGTTTCAAAAATAAGTTAGAATTGAGGGAAAAAATGAAACTGAAGAGATGCAGCAGAGGGAAAAAAGAAAACTACTCGTAATTATTTTGTCAGGAAAAACACAAGGCTGATTTGTTTGGTAAAGATCACAATGAGCATTCCCAAACTCCCTGTTAAAGCAGTTCATTGGAGAAAAGACTGCAATACAATTTTATCTCATGGCACTCCAAATTCTAAGGAAGTAGTAAGGTAGAAAAAAACTTCCTAAGAGAAATTCTCATTGCATCACAGTTTTAAACTGACAGTGAGACTTGTGATTATATCTGCAGGTCCAAAGACAAGCCTGTGTTTGGGGGAAAAAACATTAAGAATTAAGAACTCTCACTACATCAAATAATTTTAAAACCCTGCTTGGAGCATGAATACAACTTAAATACTTAAAAAGTCAAGGCACATGAAGTAAAGGTTGATCTGTTTACATCAAAACTAAAGGAACTGAGGCAAGTGTTACGAAGAATTGAGTATTTACCTGTAGCAAACGTGTTGTGGACATTATGGAAAGAAATGGCATTAACTGGATAAATCTGCTCGATATTATTCTCCTTCAAACGGTGACATTTGAATGCATATTTCTTCTTCTGGATTTCTGGGCTTGGATCCAAATATTCCACAGCTACACGACCTTCAATAGAACTTAAAACATAACCCTAACAAGAAAAAAAAAAATTGGAGCTACAAGTTTTAGAAGTTTACAACTAGAGAAAAGACTGCAATACAATTTTATTTCATAGCCTTCTAAATTCTAGGAAAGTGGTAAGGCAGAAAAAAGCTTTCTAAGAGAGATTCTCATTGCATCAGTTTTAAGCTGACAATGAGACTTGTAATTACTTCTGCAGGTCAAAAAAACAAGCTTGTCTTTGGGGAAAAGAATTTCAAGAGATAAGAACACCTTGCATTTGCTCACCTATCCCCAAAGGCCTAAATACCTGAAATATGAGAGATACTCACAGGACTATTTAGTTTCAGAATTACATTACATTAAAATTAGTTCAGAGCTTTATACTAACAACTAAACACTCAAGCTGAAATAGTATTTTCAGTGAAACTTGATTACAAGTTGTGTTCACTTATCCAGTTAATTACAGTCCTGACTTGGAGCAACCTGAGATGCTTGTATTATCACTTTTGAGTTAAGTCCATAATAGATCTTTTCAGAAATAGGATTGCAATGATATCTAGCTATACCAGGGCTCTTTAAAATCCATCATACAATACAATCTGGAAGATCAGCTTGTTTTACTATAACTAGAACTGAAAATGGACAAAGCATTCATGCCAGTTCAAGAACAAGTAACTAGGTCTTGCAATTCCTGTACTATCACTCTGTACAGGAGAAAATTCCCTTACAAATTAGTTTGGCAGAGAAAGCCAATCTTCTTGCTTTCCTTGAAAAAAGAAACACCACAGACACACCATGTTAACTTGCACAGAACAGCTGTAACAGCACCTGAATTGCACAATTCCCCCTGGATAATGGATCCAGGATTCTGCAGTGCATGCCACAGACTCAGAGAGAAAAAAAAGAAAAATATATAAATGACATTCATGCAGTTTTAATCCTGCCCCTGTTCACAGACTGTTCAAGAACCCTGGGTTACAATGCATAAAAGCTGCTTAGGAACCACCAGTTCTGGCTTTCTCTCCTCTACTGCAACTGGGGAGGTGAAGGATTTTTTTTTTAATTACATGTCAGCATTGTGATTCATTAAATAGGTTATTTCTAAAAAGGAGACGATCTTGAGGAACAAAACAACAACATAATATGCTGCTAAGTCAGTGGCAAACATTGCTAAGCTGCACTAAAAAGAATTAATGTACCCCAGGAAGCCTCCCCCCTCCTGAAGTTTGATCACAAAACACATCCCCACTGAAAAATACATTTGGAAATAAAGCCCCATTTTCCTGAAGAATATCCAGCAGAAATGTGACTGCTGCCACTGCTCCCATACCTGTTTGTTGGGGAATGCTCTGATGCAGCGGGTCTGGTATTTCAGGCTCGATTCCCTTCGCTGCTGAACGTATCCCATGTTCCTCAAATCCCACACCAGCACCCTCCGACCTGCTGTCCCCACAATCAGTCTGTCCCCAGACACAGAGAGGGTGTAGACCTTCCAAAAAAAAAATGTACAGTATTTAACACTGACACTAGCCTGGAAACCCCCCTGCTCTTTGTACAGAATAAGCTGTCAGCAATGAGCACTAACACAACTGGGGACATCTCCCACGGAATGCCCAGCAACACAATTCCCTTCAGCTTTCATTTAGAACCCAAATTTGGGATAAGCAGCAGGAATGTGTACCTGGTTAGTGAGAACACCCTGATGTAGCATTCAGAAGTTCAAAAACTATTCCAGGCTTTAAATTTACTGAAATCAATGGCAAAAGGAAAACCCATACAAAGGAACACAAGGGGAAGTGATGGATATTGGAATTAATCTCGGCTTGGTTTTGCATTCCCACTGTCAGTTCATGATCCTGCAGTTTAGTCCTCCAAAACCACATCACACATTTTCTGTTTTCCTCCACCTGGTAACCGAGTATTTTTCTTTATAAACTGAATATTTAGAGTTGAGCTTCATATTAATAAAATAAATTGCCAAGAGATCATTAAAAAAAAAAAAAAACAACCCATTACTTTGTGTATTTTAATAAAACTAAGTGAATTTGAAGAAAGCAATATGTTTGACATATTAAAAAAAAGATAATGGCTCGGAATTTTAACTCTACCCCAAAACTTGGCTCAGTGGGAAATTTTGCCTTATCAAATTTCGTATGAAAATATCCAGTGCATGAATTGTTGCTTCCAGATATTGCTTTCATCTGCTAATATGTTTAAAAAAATACAAAACAAAAATACAAGAAAAACGAAAGAGGTTTAGTCAAAAAAAAAACCCTGAGCTATGGAATGAATTCCTAGTTGTTGATACATAAGCAGATAGAATCCAGCTATCTACAGCTGCCACTGAGCTGCTAACAAGAGCAAATGATGAGAATGAGCTGCTTTTTCCAGTGATCAAATGCAGCCAAACACACAGGAAACAGATCTTGGGTATTCCTCAGATCAGGAATTAGAAGTGTAAGAGATCTGGTATCCTGCCAGAAGGAATAGTTTGCTTTTGGCAGGTTCTTGGAGGATTTCACTTGTTTTCACTTTCTGGATCTCTGATGAAGCCCAACAAAGCTGCTTGGTTCTGGTAAGACTGCACTGAAACATTAAACACAGCAAGTTTTCTCTTCATTTGCTACAAATATGTTTTCAAAAAGTTAACTTTTTTATCTATATGTGTACATACACACTTGTCTGCTAGCTTTTTATTAGAAATTTTCTTTAACAAACCCTCATCCACCGAGCATGCTTTCTTCTCTAAATTTGATTACAGAACTCTTAAAACTGAGATTTTAAGATGGAAAAAGTCTTAAATATTCACACAGGAGTTGCCCAAAATTTCTGATGATTCCAATTACTCCTAAAAAAGGTATGAAAACTTTGAGGCAATAGTAGTTACATATTTTAGCAGGACAGTTTTTTGTTATTGATGTAAAAATTGGTCCAGAACTACTCATAAACTCTATATAAAATATGTTTGTGTACATATAGGGAAACAAAAGCATAAAGAAGAATAAATATCTTAAATCTTCTTCACAAACTGATGTCACACCTGTACAGTGAGTGTTCTTTCTCCACCACACAGCCATAAATCAAATGAAACCGTTGTCATGCAGTGGAGTAGGTGTACACATTCATCAAAGGCAGCATTAAAAAAATGACATAATGAACCTTGCTGAACCAATAAGCAGCTTGATTCACTGTGGCTGTCCATTATATGATATTCTGTCAGCAATTTATCACAGTTCTTTACATGCTACATACATCTATAAATCAAAACTAGAAATAATGCAATTACTTTATTCTGCACAAAGGTCTGGCCAGAAGTAGATCCAGCTCTGCTGGAATAAAAGTAAGAGCTATTTAGGGGCAAAGGGAAGGTAATGATGGCTCATAATTAGGACTTGACAATAGGATGTCACAGTGCTAAATGAAATTTTTAAAAGCTACAGGCAAAAAAAAAAATATTCGTATGTAAAATTATCCAGCAAGCCAGCCTGTGTTTAGGAGTATCTGAATAAAACCAGGAATTACTGTTAATTCCTTCAATGACACTGCTGTAAGCAGCATGAGAAGCTAATACATCATATGGGCATTAGAAAAAGCTGAAGACATCAGCTCATTTTATCTTATTTCTCTGAGTCTCCCATTAGCACAGAGGATTGCAGCTTTAGGAGAATAACCAAATTTACTAGGCATTAATACAAAACAAGAAAGTCACAAAACAAGCAATTCTGTTCAATTTTTTGAACACAAGTAAAAAACATTAAAGAGATATTTTTCTATGCACACAGAAATATGATATAGAGATGTGTTTCTATTCCAAAACAATCAGACCTTAGGACTGCCAGGGTCTGATGGTCTGATATACCTAAAATCTTAACATTTAAGGAAATCAACTGTTCATATTACAATTAAGCCAAGATACTTGATTTTCCTTCCAATTTATTTTAAATTTTAAGAAAGTGGTCCAGCACAAGCACCAAGAGTTAAGGATCACTGAGGAAAGCTCAAAGCCCTCACCAAAAAATGGCAATTCATTCTGAACACCAATCTTTTAAAATGCTACAATTCCACCCAGTTTAAAAATCATTAAATATAACTTCACAAATTCAGCTCACAGCTTCACAAGTTCAGCCCAAGGCAGTGTCCTGTGAGATGTCTCAGTGCCAGGATGCATTATTTAGCACCTGGAATGCAGCACGTACCTTCTCAGGCTGGGAGAAGGTTCCTGCATTACAGGGAGTTCTGGGATCCCAGAGTTTGACTGTTTGATCCCAGCTGCCAGTCACCATGACATTCACTTCTGGGCAATACTCCACACACCTGATAGGAGCATCGTGGGCACCAACAAGGCTTTCTGTAAGAAAACACAATATACTGCAACTTCACTGGCCCTATAACACAGAATGTGTGAAATAAAGAATAAAAAAAGAACACAACTGCAGCACAAGCATTTTCTGACATTCTAAAGGTGCATTTCTACACCACAAGTCCCTGTAAGGATAGTTCAGTCTTCAGAAGCATAACTTTTGAAAATATCAGGATTGTTACATTTAAATTTATGTCTCTTGAGCTTAGGGTTAAAGAATTCTAGGCAGTCAGTAAGAGATCTCTACAGGTATAAAGCATCAACTGGTATCACACTGACAAACACACGAACACAGAAAGCAACTTCACTGACAAACACACTAACACAGAAAGCAACTTAAGTTTATGTACACCAATAATATGACAAGAGAAAGCAACGAGCATCTTAATAAAAATATTAAAACACTTGTAGGAAGCCAGCTATGGCAGAATTATTAGAGCTTTTTGGTACCATTACTGCACATTAGTGATTTGTCAAGCCCTGGCTACTGGCTGGTGCTGGTGACTGGCTGAAATTTGCTTTCTCTTTAACAGACAAAATAGTGAGACAAACCAGTTCCATATTTTGCACCAACGAGGCACTGGAACTGTTACTTTCAAGCAATGTTTTCTTAGAAAAAAAACTTTAGTACAAGGCCAGGCTTGACAAAAGCAAAAGCTCTATATATCCTCTGCCATGAAAGATCATTCTAAATACATCCAAACCACAAACCTCTGAAAAACAACATGCTCAGTTTTAGTTCAGCTTGGCTACTTCCCCCTAACTGCAGCCTATGGCAGGGCATGATTATCATCAGAGAAACAATTCAAGGCATCCTGCAAGCAGCTACCTAACTTCCTGGCAATGCCAAATTCTTCCAGGTTTTTAGGTGGTCCTTATTAGGGTCACTGGTTATTCTGCAGATATTTAAATATCCACCACCCAAAGAACCTGAAGAATACTCTGTGCATGTAAGCACATAAATCTGAAGCTCAGACCAGCAGCTGACAGCATTTAGAATTCAATCTGCTCACCTTGGTCCGTGTTTAAGTCGTGCATTTTCAGTTGCTGATCCAGCCCCCCACTCCAGGCATGGGTAGGATCCTACAAAGCACAAAATTTACCTTATTAAGTTTGCATGGTTGCTCTGCATTCAGCATCCTAAACTCGTAACAGAGGACTTGCTTTTGGGAAGACAGGAATTAACACACAAATGTTAAGGTCTGACCCAGATTTAAACAGACAGAAACTTCACAACACGCTTAAGTGCTTTGAGTGATATGAATTTCTTTAGTTTAGAAGCAAAACGAAAATAAATTTTAAAAGGCAGATAGAGGCTAGACCAAATAATTTCCATTTCTTCAAATTTTTAAATGACTAACAACCCAAGTCCCATCTAGATGCAGGATAATCCTAAAACTGATTTTGGTGTTGATCTACAGTACAGCATCAGCCACATGACAAAACATTCAGTGAAAATAAGCACAGGCAGGCCCCCTCTTTAATTTCAGGGACTGACAATTTCTCATACTTTGGGCACTCTACAGCTGTAAACCAATAATTAAAAAACCCCTCCCACACTTACATAAAAAGCACAGTCCAGGACAGCTCCTGAATGCTGATATTTGAGTCTCATGGTGTTGGCAGGAACATCATAGAGCCGCACAGTTGTGTCCCAGGATGAAACGAGCAGAAACTGAGATGTGTTTGGACTAAACTTCACTGATGAAATCCCATCATCTGGAGTTTGGTTGAGCTTGAACTCATTTGATCCTGTCATCTGCAGACAATAAGGCACAGATGCAATTTTAATGACTGCAAGAACACAAGCCTAGCAAGGGAACAAGACTGACCCCTCTGAAAGGCAGCTCAAAGCAGAGCTCAAAACTTCACTGGCTTTTACACAGACCAGGTTCAGAATACCCACATTTCTCCAAACTCTAAAATTCAAGATGACAGTCCCTGTCCAAAACTTCATTAAATGCCTTTCTCCACAGAGAGCTTTTAAATATCAAATGCAACATGAATAAACAACACAAAACTATTATGATCATTATTATAATTTATAAGCTTGGTTATTACTTACAAATGTATTTCCCTCACTCTGGTGAGTGTGTGGCTGTGATTTTCGAAGTAAGTATTTATAAGTTATTGCAAACATCAAGAAGTTACTTTAAAAAACATGTATTAGCAGAAAAAATTGGATTTGAAAACTCCAAAAAGTGTTGATTTGCTCCTGGATTGGTATGACTGTCACACACTTCCAAGAATTGCAACTGGATCATCTTTTATATAGCTGTGGGCACTGTGCAACTTTCAGACCTTGAGGTTTCCATAAGTGCTGTGAAATATGTGCACAGAAAGCTGTAAGATTGTTTCCCCCCCTCTCTTAGAATCCAGGTAAAGAAAGGAAAGTTATGTTTTGTGAACTGCTGAAATGTGGAGTGACCATGGAACTGGGATGTGACCAGGAAAAAATAACAGCACTTCAATCAAAGAGCGGTGACCCCAAAGGCAAATGCAGCACTCCCAATCAGGACCAGCTTGCTAAAAACTTCCAAGGGCAGCAGAAGCTATGAACTGCAAATTTCAGCAGGAAAACAGCTCAGACCTTACAAACACTCTAGAAGAAGAAAGTGTTGGTTACACACCCACAAAACAAGCAATAAAACAACCACAGCCTCTTTTCAAGGTTTCTCAAGGCCTTCTCAGCACATTTACCTTCTGCTAAAGAGGCAGAGCAGTGCATTAGCTCAGGTTTTCTGTAACACTGTCCCAGAATTTGTATGTACAACTGCAAATGTAAGATTACAACTCTGAGAATAAATCAGGAGACAAGGAGCAGATGAACCAAGGGCAAGGTGCAAATTTAGGGCACGGTGGTTCCAGTTCAGTGCTTGTCAGAACTAAGCAATCATCAGGCTGTATAATGAAGTGAGGAGAACACATTCCTATACTGGAGAGATTTCCTGAGTGGGAGCTTTGCTGTCTAAGACACCCTACAAAAAAACACAAAAAACACCCACTGTGTCAACATAAAGTGCTATTTCTGCTACTGAAGCATGAAGTGAAGAAGAAAAAACTCTTTAAATATAGAGAAGCTTTTTTTTAAACTCCTTTTTTAGCATTGCTGTGGGAACACTTGGGAAAAGAGAGGCTCGAGGTTCTGCCACACATCTTTCCATGGGAACATTACTTGAAATTCAGCAGCACCTGCTGAGGATGTTTCAGATGCAGGTCCAGAGACACAAAACCTAAAGGAATTCAGAACAACTGAGAAAATTAAACTGGACAATCTTATTGCTGTGTTTACTTAGGCTGGAAAACTCAAGCAACAAAACATGAGATTTGAGGTACAAGTTATTGTCTTATTTGAGGCCTGGTACAAATTATTAAACAGCCCAAAAGCAACTCCAAGAGGCAAAGCCATTTACACAAGAAACCTGGAAGGATGTTCCAAAGATATTTTTAATTGAGAACAATGTTCATAATATCAGAATTTAAGGATATTCTGCCTCTTACATATGGTAAAAAAAAAAAAAATCAGACCCAGAGCTCCACATTTTTCACCAAAACAGCTGCTCCACAACCAGGATTGCCAAAGCACAGTGCTGTGCCCACCGCAAACAACAAAAGTCCTGGTAAAATGTTGAGGGAGCACAAGAAAAAACTTTTAAATATTACGGAGAAAGCACGTGCTGCTGAAATGGCAATTCTGACTTAACTAGGAGGTTCAGTTTTGGAAAAAAAAAAAAAAGGAAAAAGAAAGATTTAGTGAACAAGCAAGAGACCTGTGCTTTTACAGCTCCTCTTGGCACAGGTGTCACTGAGGTGGACGGAGGTGCAGGAACAAAGCAGAACGCTCCGGTGAGAGCCTCGGGACTCCCCTCCCGCGCTTTTATTCAGAAAACATGAAACTCAAAGTACCGTTTTCATGCTGAACGAGCTCCTCCCGCTGCTCCACGGGCCGCCGAAGAAAAGCTTTGGGATTTCGGGCAGCCCCGAGGCCTCGGTCCCTGAAACAGCGCCGGGATCAGGAAAACGCTGCGGGAAGGGAACAGAGTGAGGGAAGGGCCTGGGAGACAGGCAGGGAGGGCGCCGCACCGGGGAACGACGGCGGGGCCGGGACGGGAGGGTCAGGCCATGCTCAGGGTCCCGGATCCCCAACCGCGAACCCCCAATCCCGATCCCAAATCCCGAATTCCCGGTCCCGGCCTCACCTCACCTCAGCCGCCGCCGCCCGCGCGCGCGCACTGCCGCCCTCCCCCCGCGATTGGCCGGTTCGAACGCGCGTGACGCTGCGTCCCCGACGTGCGCCGCGAGCCCGCCGCCGCGGGGCGCGCCGGGAGTTGTAGTTCGCCGCTCCCGAGCCGGTGGCGGTGCCTTGTCCCCCGTCCCCGGGGGGACAGCACGGGTGCCGCGGGGAAAGAGAGGCTGCTGCTGGGCTTTTAGCAGTGTTAGCGGATAAAACACGAAATACGAGTTATTACCCCTAAAATAAAAAAAAAAATTAGTTCGAAAGGCGGAGCGGCGGAGCGGCGCTGTGTTCCCCAGCCCGGCCGCCGCTACCCCGGGGCTGCGGTTCAAACACCGGCTGTGGAGCGCGGGGAGAGCGTTCTCCTTCCCCGCATTGAAAAACGCCTTATTTTTCCCTTCGGGTATTTTATTTCTCTGTTTTTCGGGGGTTTTTTTTCGCTGTCCTCGTTGCTGTTGCTGTTACACCCCCGGCGCTCGGTACCGGCCGTACCTCGGAGGCGGTGGCCGCAGTTTAATCGCCACTTGCCGCGGGATTTACTGGTTTTGAGTGGCCCATCGAGGCCGTGTCCCGCGGGGAGCCGTCGAGGATGCCCAGTGCGGACCCGGGCAGCGGAGAGCAGGGACCAGTCCCCGGTAGCACCGAGCCCATCACCGCAACACTCCGAAAAAAACAGAAAAAAGGTCCCCGTTTACGAAACTTTTCGGGAAATGCCCTTCATCTCCCAGCCGAGAGAAGGGCAGCGAGCTCCCGTCAGGCTCGGCTGGGATTCCCTGCGGGAAACGAGATAAGGAACAAAAATTCCGGAAAAATAAACCCTCGGCGTTACAAGTCGTTTTGGCTCTCCCGTGCATCGATCCCTTCCCGGCCCGGCTGCGGGGCACCCCCGGTGCCGGGATTCCCCTCGGGGACACGCGACCGAGGTGGCAAATTTACAAACGAGGCTTAAAACGCTTTAATTTTTTTTTTCTTTCTTACTTTCTTTAAAAATATTTACAGATCTGAAATAACGCTTTTTTTTAATTAATTTTTTTTTTTTTCTTTTCAAGTGACAGGATGGCAGGAGGGGAGAACGGGCGTGCCCCCGGTGCCCCGGGCTGTCTGTTTGCCCGTCCCTCCCATCAGTTTCGGTGCTGTGTCCCCTCCATGGGGAGCCCGCACGGAGCCCCCCCGGTGGTCCCGGTGCGGCTCCCGGTGCGGCTCCCGGTGAGGGGCCGGGGGGCGCGGGGCTCAGTAGTCGATTTTGTTGTAGAGGTTGTAGAGTGGTAAGGCCGAGATGTTGCTGCCGGGATAGTAGAGAGGAGCGGGGAAGGCGATGGACCGGGGCACCGGCACTCGGAGGAGGGAATTGTCTCTGAACACCAGCGGCATCCCCACCAGAGTCTGCGCCGAGGCGTGGGCCATGTTGGCCGCCTCCAGCTCGGCCGAGAGTTGCCGTTTCCACTTGTTCCTGCGGTTCTGGAACCAGGTCTTCACCTGGGTCTCGGTGAGCTGCAGGCTGGAGGCCAGGCAGGCCCGCTCCGAGCTGCTCAGGTAGCGCTTCATGTCGAAGGTGGATTCCAGCTGATACACCTGCGAGCGGCTGAACACCGTGCGCGTCTTCTTCTTGGCGCTGCCGGCCTGCCGGTCCCCTCCATCGCGCTGCCGGTCCCCGCAGGAAGGCGAGGAGGGTCCCAGTGGCTTCTCCTTCTCGTCCTTACAGTCCTGCTGGGGGGGTGGGAGGAAAGATCCCCGTTCCCCGCTGCCCGCCGCCGCCGCTCCGCTCCCCTTGGCGCTGCCTGCAACAGAGCGACAACGCGGGGGTCGCACGGCGGCCGGCACCGGGACCCCCGACGGCCGAGCCCCCCGGCCCGGAGGGAAAAAGCACCGAGGTGGCACCCTGGACAGGCACCCGCTGCCTCTGCTCCTCGGGGAACACACAGCCCACGCCGGGGGAAGCCATCCCCTCCTGGGTATCCCTGTCCCCCTGTTTTTTGGATGGGTGGATGGATGGATGGATGGATGGATGGATGGATGGATGGATGGATGGACAGGTAGGTGTGAGTGTCACAGTGAAAGCAGCTGAGTACCAGGCTTCCCATCCGACACGAGTCGGCAAATTTTACTTTACAACATCGCATTTCATAGACCGTTTATTCAGAAATAATGCTAAAGAAAAAATCATAATAAACATCGTTCTTCCCTCTGCCCGAGCGCTGTAATCAGAATCTTAGAAAACGAGCGTTATCCATCGCACCGCATCCCTCGGGGAAATCAACAGCGGATGGGGTGGAAATTATTTTTTTTTTTTAAAAGTCACCCCATTTTTCCTGGAGTTCCTTCCTCCCCGCTTCACGCACGGACTGCTCCAACACTCTATGCCCCGAGAGCAGCGAAGGTGCGACGTGCCCCCGCCTCCCTCTTCCCGGCGGGGGCCGGACCGGGGCCGAGCCCTGCGCGGCCCTTCCCGGCCCGTCCGCCCCGTCCCATCCCTCCGGTACTCACCGAGACAGGTGAAGCTGAGGGGTTGGTGCTTGTGGCACGTCTCGGCGGGGCCCTGAGCCTCGGGGCAGAAGCAGCCGCGGTGTTTCCAGCTCTCGTCCTGCTCCTCATCCTCCGAGGACAGGGAGAGGGTCCGGGGGCGGGCGGGCCAGGCGGGTGCTCTGTCTCCGGTTTCCCGGGGGGGCTCAGCGCTGCCGCTGCCCAGGATGGACTGGATGGTGAAACTGGAGATGGGAGCAGCCGCCGGACAGCACTTGCTGGGCTCTTCTTTGCTGCTCATCCTGGGTTCATAAGAAAGCAGAGGAGGGAAGCTGTCGCTTTAGAGGGGTCGGGAGAGGGGTGCCCCGGCAGCCTGCGGGGAGCTGTGGGTGGGGGGTGTTTCGGGGGGCGCTTGGGGCGTGCGGCTGCCGGCTCTCCCCGTGCCG
>NC_133031.1:32910000-32930000 GCF_048771995.1 Taeniopygia guttata | reverse complement strand
CCATCCCAGAGTGATGCGGGATCTCCAGAAACTTTAAGCAGGGCCGAAGGTGCGGGAGGAGGGGGTGAGGGCTCCCTTGGCAGCCTGTCCCGCTCCTGTCCCGCTCCTGTCCCGCTCCTGTCCCGCTCCAGGCCCGGGAGCGGCGCAGCGCAGCGGGGAGCGCGGGGCTGGCGGAGCCCTCGTTCCTTTTCTCCTCCAAGGGAGAAACGGAGCCCTTCGCTTCGCCTTTCGCTGGATCCTTGAGGGATAGGATGGAGTTTGGGGACACCTCTTGAAGGCTTGCGGAAAGCCTGAGCGCCGGGCTCGGCTTGCAGCTGATGCGGACGGAAAGGAGCATCCCCGCTCCGGGCTGGGGGAAACTCCGGCTGCGGGAGAGGGGCGGCTCGGGGGGCAGAAAATCGGGCTCACAGACCCTCAGCCCATGGCCCAACTTCACTGTCAGGTTCCACAACACCCGTCTGCTGTCGATCCCGCGGTGTGCAACAGCAGCGGGAAGCAGAAAAGCTGCGATCTGCTTAGATTGCTTGGTTTATTTTTTTTTTCTTTAATTTTTTTTCTCTGCTTAATTAAAAAAAAAAGAAATCCTGCCTAGCCCCATCAACCCCACCAAAATCACTGCCTCTGACAGTCCGGATGGGCACGGAGAGCCGCTGTCCGCAGCCGCGCAAAGGCCGCGCTGCGGGGCCGGAGCCGCGCTGGTGTCCATCGGCTCCTTCCTGTGCCGGGAAAGGGCCAGGAGGGTCCAGAATCGTTTCCTGAGCACTGACCAGAAATAAATGAGCTTTTTTTTCCTCGCCGTTTGATAACATCGTGCTGCCGCGCTGTAAAATGGAAAGACGTATTTACTATGACAACAATATTTTTAATGGGCTGCAAGCGACTTGTCCCAAAGTTGGTACTGCAAACAGCAAAGGCATCGCTCTGTTTGTTGGCGACACAGCCAGCACAGTATTTTGACCCCGAAACTCTGTTTATTTTTCATTTACGACCCATTGCCAGGGTTTTTATCCCAAACGAAAAGAAAACGCGGGATTATCTTTTCGCAAGGCTGAGTTTTATTTTGATTTCTTTGGCCCCCAATCCCGCCTTCGGCGCTATCAACACGTCGATTCGGGCCAATCTGCGGGAAGCGGAGAGCGATCCTATCTCCGAAGAACCCTGCCGGGGGTTTTTCCCACGCGTGACGGCCCCGGCCGTGGGCAGGGAGAGGGGTTGGACACCCTGCGGCAGGAGGGGGCGAAGGGAAGGCAGGGGCAGCACCGGGGAGAAGGGGCGGCAGAAGTTCAGGGGAAACCCTCGGGGAGGGGAGGGACCCCCCCGCTGCCCCCGAGAGGTCCCGGGGGGCTCCACGGGAGGCTGCGACCCCTGGCCCGGGGTGAGCCGGGCACCGTGACCCCTCCGAGCCGGGGTACCGAGAGTCCCCCCGCCGCCCATCCCCTTCCCCCGGCGGGATCGGCTCCGTGCCCTGCGCTTACAGACAACCCTTGGGTTATTTCTTCTGTTGTTTCTATTTTTTATTATTATTTTCATATTTCATTGTTTTTTTTTTTTGTCCGTCCAAAACCACACTTTAAAAATGATAAGGAACGGGTTTTATTGAATTATTTTTTTTTTTTCACCACAACATTAAGTTTATAACAATATAGGCTGTTTTAAAAATAGGACCGATCCCTAACAGAAAGCGAGAGGGCAGAGGGTACAACGGAAATAGGAAAACAGAAATTTAAAATCAAACAAAGAAAAGAAACCAACCAACCCAAACCCTTGGGAAGACAGCAAACAATTGTCAGACAACAGGTGAGCAGACACGAAGACAGAGAGAGAACTAGAGGTGTCCACTCCTCACTTGATTTCTGCCTATTAAAATCCACATACTCAATGGACTTTAGAAGAAAACTGTACATCATATCAAATAAATTAAAATTACCCTAAAGTTGATTGTCCTTCACTTAAAGCGCCCAGCTCACCGAATCTCCCTTATTTATTCGCATGAGCCGGGCCGATGCTAATTCCCATGCCCTGCTCCTCTCTTCTCACTTTCCTTCGCTTTTAATTCTTTTTTATTTTATTTTGCACAACATGAAGAAACGCAGTTTTACAATGCTAAAAACCCTTTCCTCACCATTCAAATAAAAGCAGTGCTTTAAGAATCGTCGTACAATATTGCACAGTTCAAAAGTACAATAATATTATTATTAATAATAATAATTAGTATTACAAAAGAAAGCAAAAGGGCACAGATTTCCACCCCTCCCCCCCCGCCCCCAGATACCGAAATAACTTTACAAGGAAAAAACCCGAAACAACCCGACAACTAGGAAAACAAGGATTATAAACAAGAATTAAAAATGTCTAAGTAAACGATAATAAATAAGGGTCACTCAAAGCGTGCGAGTGTATTTAACCGTTCACTTTGAGGCTGTATTTCTTGCTCGTGAAAGTCTCATGGCAGAAACCGAAAGGTACAAAATGTGGGCAAGCAAAGAGGCAAAGATCTGCTTAAATGAAAAGCCGTGGTCGATGAAGTTTGAGTCACGACAGGATCAGGAGCCTGGACAATTATTTGGAGGCAGAAGGAGAGATCCGAAAGGAACAGAAATTCAGCTTCCCGTTAGCGTTTGGCAAATCTCGAGGAGTGGCCTGGGACCATTCATTTTATTTTATTACTATCATTTTTTCCCCTTTTTTTTTTTTCTTTTTTTCATTTTTTTGTTTTGTTTTGTTTTTTTTTTTACAAAAATAGAACTAAAGCCACAGAGAGACCATCGCGCGGATTTCATCCACGTTTACAAAAGATGTGACAGCTCCAGGGTTTCTCTACAAGTCCCCTCTTTCATTTTCCTCATTTTCGTTTCCCTCCCCCCCCAACTTTTATTTTTATTTTTTTTTCTAAATTTCCGCGACTTTCCTCCTACCACCACCCGCCGAGGGGTTCCGAGGGGTTCCCCCCCAGCCCCGCACTGGTGTCCCCGCTGTCCCCCCCGCCCGGGGGTCTCGCACGGGGGGCTGCAGTACTTACAAGCGGGCGGGTGCCTTGCGCGCCTCTCCGCGCCCCTCGGGCTCAGACGGGCCGCAGGAGCGGCACGGAGGTGACAACGGGGTGGGAATAATAGACGGGGTGAGGAAAGGTGAGCAGTGGCTGCGTACCGGGGGCTCCGCCGCCCCCCGCGCCCCCCTCCGCGGCCGAGTTCTCGTGGTAGAGGATGGGGACGCGCACGATGCGCTGAGCGGCGGCGTGGCTCAGGTTGGCCGCCTCCAGCTCTGCCGCCAGCTGCCTCTTCCACTTGTTGCGGCGGTTCTGGAACCAAATCTTCACCTGGGTCTCTGTCAGGTGTAGCGAGGCGGCCAGGCCGGCCCGCTCCGAGCTGCTCAGGTAGCGCTTCATGTCGAAGGTGGATTCCAGCTGGAAAACCTGCGAGCGGCTGAACACCGTGCGCGTCTTCTTCTTGCGGCACGGTTTCTTCTCCGGGCTCTCCTCCCGCTTCTTCCAGTCCTCCGCGCCTCCCTCCTTCTTCGCCTCCTCCGAGTCGCTCTCCTCCAGCACGATCTCGTCTGGGCTCTTGGAGTCCAGCTCCTTCTGCTCCCCCTCCGCCTTCAGCAGCGGCTCCGGGGAGTCCCGGTCGGTGCCCGAGGCGGGGGACGAGTCCCTCAGCAGGGATTTCTCTGCGGCTGGATGGGAAGGACGAAGCGGGGCGTGAAGGGGGAGATGAGGGACACAAAGAGACACCTTCACCACCCAGGCCCCGCGAACCGAGCGGATCCCCGCGCCGCCCCAGCGCCGCTTCACCCCCTCTCCGCCCCGCCGCCCCCGCTGCCCACGGCCCACGGAGGGAAGGAAGGAGCGGTGGAAGAAGTTTTGGGGAGCGGTACCTTCCGTGCGGGGCAGGTGGGCTCCGGCCGGCGTCAGGGCGTAGGGGTACCACCAGGTCTGGGCTCGCTCCAGGCAGTGGGCGCTCAGGGCGAAGCGCGGCGCCGGGATCTCGAAGCGGGGAAAGGCGAGGTCGCCCACCTGCGAGAGGGCGAAACCGGCACCGTCCACCGCCGCCTTGCCCGAGGGGGCGAACAGCGCCCGCGGCTGCTTGGGGGGCGCCTTGGGGGGGCCGCCGTTGAGCAGGTTCTTGATGTAGAAGGACTCCTTGGGGGGCGGCGGAGGGGCGCTGGGCGGCTCCTGCCCGGTCTCCGGCATCCTCCGCTGCCCGGCCGGCTCCTGGCCGCCGCTGGCCCCGCAGGTGGCGGCTCCCGGCGGCGCGGGGGACAGGAGCGGCGGGGCGGCGTGGGAGCGCGGCGGCGGGGCCGGCCGGGGGCCCCTCGCATGGGGGGGCGGCAGGGCGGGGGGCCGGGGGGACCCGCACAGCCCACGGCACCGGGGGGATGCTGCGGGCAGGCGGAGAGCCGCGCTCGTCGCTGCCGCCGCCGCCGCCGCCGCCGCTGCTGCTGCGTCAACCTGACGCCGGATGCTAATGATGAAATCAAAATGTCATCCCCGTTCCGCGCGGGGAGCACGCCGCGATTGGGCACGCACAAAGGCGAATGGGATCCGCCGGGAGGCGGCGGGAGGAGAGGGCTCCGTGCAGCTCCTGCTCGCAGCCGCCGCGGCCCCGGCTCCCCCCCCCGCCCCGCGCCCGTTCGTGGCGTTCACGGAGTCCGGTCAGGCAGCGAGCGGGGCCGGGCCGGCGGCACAAAGGGAGCGGAGCGCGGCGGGAGCGGCGGCAGGCGAATGGCACGGGCCGAGCCGCTCCTGCATCAAAACCGCCCCCGCCCCGCCGCGCCGCCCCCCGCGCCCCCGCCCCGCGCCGCCGGGAACAAAAGCCGCCCGCCGCCCGGGGGGGGAGCGGGCCCCGAGCCCCGCCGGGACACCGGGCACCGGACAGCCTCTCGCTGCGCTGCGGGGCAGAAACCACTTAGCGGACGGCTGCGGGGCGGCGGGAGAGATCTCCCCCGACGGTGCCCTCCGCGCCCCGGAGGCCCGCGGGACACGTCGAGGGGCACGACCCGGGCCCGCCGCTCCTGGGATCGGGGCGCAAGGCGGCGGGATTCGTTCCTGCCCGCATCCCGGGATTCGTTCCTGCCCGCATCCCGCGATTCGTTCCTGCCCGCATCCCGGGCTTCGAGCTCCGAGCGCTCCCGGCGTTGCGTCGTGGAGCGCTCCTGGGATCGATCCCTGCCGTTCTCGGAATCCGAGCACGGTGCTTTTAGGGTCCATCCCTGCCGCTCTGCGTGTTCGGGCATGGGGTGATCCCGGGATACATCCCTGCCCTGTTCCCGGTTCCATCCCTGCCCTGTTCCTGATTCCATCCCTGCCCCATTCCCGGTTCCATCCCTGCCCCATTCCCGGTTCCATCCCTGCCCCATTCCCGGTTCTATCCCTGCCCCATTCCCGGTTCCATCCTTGCCCCATTCCCAGTTCCATCCCTGCCCCATTCCCACATTCATCTTCGCTGTTCCCGGTTCCATCCCTGCTCCACTTGCTAATCCATCCCCACTGTTGCCGGCTCCATCTGTGCACTGCTCGATGATCCGTCCCTGCCTATCCCCGGTTCCATCCTTGCCCCGTTCCCGGCTCCATCCGTGCCCTGCTCGCTGATCCTTGCCCCGTTCCCGTTTCTATCTATCCTTGCCCCGCTCCCGGTTCCATCCGTTCCCGGCTCCATCCGTGCCCCGTTCCCGGCTCCATCCGTGCCCCGCTCCCGGCTCCATCCGTGCCCCGCTCCCGGCTCCATCCGTGCCCCGTTCCCGGCTCCATCCCTGCCCCGTTCCCGGCTCCATCCCTGCCCCGTTCCCGGTTCCATCCCTGCCCCGTTCCCGGCTCCATCCGTGCCCCGTTCCCGGCTCCATCCGTGCCCCGTTCCCGGCTCCATCCGTGCCCCGTTCCCGGCTCCATCCGTGCCCCGTTCCCGGTTCCGTTCCCGGGGCCCGGGCGGAGGGCGCCCCCTGGCGGGTCGGGAGGGCCCGGAGCGTTCCCGCAGCGCCCCGGGACATCCCGGGACATCCCGGGATACACCGGGATACACCGGGACAGCCCGGGACACCGGGCAGCGGCAGCTCCTGCTGCCCTGGGAACCGCGACGTGAGCCCGGTAGGGTGGGAACACCCCGTACTGCCCGCCGGTACCCGCGGAGGGAGGGAGGAAGGAAGGAGCCACTCAGTTCTGGCATCCTTCTAAACCTTTGGAATACCTGCATCAACACCTGCAAACATCTGTCCTGGCACACACACAGCTCTGGAATAGGATGTGCTCACCTGTGCATAGGGGACAAAAATCTCTACTTCTAAACATTTTAATTCCCTGATCAAATCTACCTGATTTTTTCCTGCTTTTTCGTTTTAAAGACACCCACTTGGCATTTTGAAGTGAGACTCTTTTTTTTATCTGAATTAATCTACCCAGGAGTCTTTCCTCCTCCTGAACACTTGGAGGTTATAAATTTGTATAGAACCAGTCACACAACATTTTTGGCTGCAGCAGATGTGGTGTTTCATGTCCCTTCCACACATCTTGGGGATGGGGTCTCAGCAATTAATAGTTTGCAGAAATATTCTGTTATTAACAACTGTTTCTTGTTCTTGCTCTCATTAACAACTTAAAGCACCTGGCAGAGAGAAGGTCATCGGGAGTTTTTCAAAGAAATGCTGTTTCTCTGGGAATATCCCTCAACTCTGGGGTAAAATGTACAGAGGAAATGTACAGACAGAAAATAGTTTCTATCCAGAAAACAGCCAATAGCCACCTAACTCAGGCTCCTGCCTGAGACCTGGGCTAAAGCTCTGTGCTAAATGTTTGCAGCTCTTACATGAACAGCCAAGGGTGAAAAGTTCCTATAGAAGACCCCAGTGCATTTCTCCATCTCAGTGAAGATTTTATTTAGATATGAGTCACCAAAATAATTCTGTACTGAAGCTCCCCCCCTTTTCCATCCATCTTTCACTGCTTTGGTAATTATGAGGTCCTAATCCCTTTGGAGTCCCTCAGGGCAAACAATTCATGGTAGAAATCCAGGCAAGGATAAAAAAAATCAAACCAACCTCTGGTTAACTTAAAAGAAATTCCCACGTTGCAATTCTTTACTACAAAACAAACAAACAAACAAACAAAACCCTGCAGTGTTCTAAAAGAGCATTTCTCTGTCTCTATTATTTAAGGTCCATAGATTTGTTGCTTATTTATGTATTTTATTAATTCCCCCTCCCCAGAAATATCTGGTTAAAGACTGGTATTGACCATTCCCCCCTTGCCCACTGGTGATGGAGCTGAGTGGATTTTGCTCCAATCTTTATTTCTGTTTCTAGACTTTCACTCGTACCATTCCATTGTAAACAGATAATTATTATTTCATTAGTGTTGCAATTCAGAATTAATTGGCTAATTTACACGTGGATCAATTGTATAAATGTGATGTTTGTGATAGGTGCTTGATATGATTTAAAGTAATTGTTTATTTTCGGGTTTTGGCTGTATTGTATTGCAAAGTGATTTATCTCCTTATTTATCCTGTCTCAGCACTGCCTCTTCTTTTTCATTACTTTTCTAAAGAGCTCCACTCTTGCTAGGCTGGAGCATGAGCCTGTGTGCTGTGACACTGCTAGGAGCTCCAAAAAGCCCTGGCTTGCAGCCTGCTGAAGAGGATGTGCAGAGCACAGCAGCCCTGTGTAATTCCTTGGGCAAGAATTACCCACTGCAGCCCCTATTTCATCCAAATTCTTCCCCATCTTTATCTGCCACCCCTGAGTGTCCCCACTGTAAGCACAGGTGACAAATTTTGGGTCAACTTGTGCTCAGCTTTCTCTTTTCCATCCAGAGGAAAGGGCAGGGCTGAGTTTCCTTGTTCCTTTATTTGTCCAAGTGGGAGCTCTCCTGAAGAAGTTTGCACATCTGGGCTTCCAGATATTGTGGGGAAGCAGAATTCCACCCAGGCACTGCTTGATTCTGTGGCTGACATTAAACATAATCCCACAGGAGGATGCTGAGGCACCTCCTTGCATCAGAGTTTGGATGTCCAGAGGGAGAAGGAAGAAAGGATGAGAAGACATTTCA
Organism: Taeniopygia guttata; assembly: GCF_048771995.1. NCBI lineage: Eukaryota > Metazoa > Chordata > Aves > Passeriformes > Estrildidae > Taeniopygia > Taeniopygia guttata. Next base: position 32,921,968 of record NC_133031.1, on the reverse strand, counting down.
CAACTTGCCCCACACAGAAACGCTCCTTTCCCAGGCAATCAAAATGAATCCTTCCACCATCAGATTTTAGAGCTCCTGTCACGCTGCCCAGGCATATAAACACAATTTTGTGAATGCCAAAGATTAACTGTTGTACAGTCTGAGCTGTTCTCAATGGGTCTCCCTATTGCAAATCCTTTCCTATTATCAGTTTTTTTTTTAAATCTGAGCCCTTCAGCATTTCTCTGTTAGTTTTTCAAGTGCTGCTTCTGAAATGCATGGCTGGAAACAAACAGAGCTTACCCAGAAAAGGGATGCTACTTTCTCATCGAAAGGAATGTCTCTTGTGGGATGTATTTGATAAGGATGTTTTATTCAAGGCTGGAAAAACTACAGGGGAGTTGTGCTTGGAAGCCTGTCTCAGGTTTCCCCAGGCTGAGTGGAGCAGGGTGTATGAGATGTGTGTGGGTTGAGAGGTATTTTGGAACAGTTAAAGTTGTTCCCTTATTACGCCTTACAATGGCATTTTTGTACCTTTAAATGGAAGGCTTTGTTAGTCTCTGTTTTCCAGTGGCTTCCTGGCAAGCTCAGAGTCCTCCCTGACAAATATTAGAATCTCCTAGTGCTTCAGGAAAGCAGGTTGTTCAATTTATCAGACTTTTATTTCTGAGGCTCATCACAGTCCTGTGTCTGACTCACAGAGATGGCATTTTTATCAGAAAATGGGAGAAATTTCTAGGTTGTGATGTTTTTGTGAAACAAGTGCTGCTGCAAATTCCATGCAATTTGGAGTAAACCCACAGGGGCAGAACTGATGAGGTGATCTAAGCCCAATCTTTGTCTCACAGAGCACTGCACAGCTACTCTATAGATTGTGATAAGATGCTCTGATCTCATCACAAACCCATACAACATATCCTTTGCTTTTGTCACTTTGTCTTGCCCACCAGAATAATTTCTGGAAGGTTTCATCACCCTGGCATTAGTCATGTGTGCACAATTTATCACTTCCACAAGTGAACTCTCCAAATGGAGGTCAGCTAAATACACTGGAGGAAATCCTTTGTGAGAAGTATCACTGGAGGATTTGAAGGCAGAGCATGTGCTGTTCTTTAACATCTTACCCAAACATAAACTTCAGCTCATCTTTCAAAATCTGTCAGGACAGAGACACCCGAGGAAAAATGAATAGATGGTGGCTTTGCAGCTTTATATCTGAAGACCAGTAATTTTATAGCTGGTTGTAAACTCTGAATCATGTAAAAAATTTAAAAACACCCAAAAATCAAAACCAGCACTACATCCACATCAGGACTGGTGAAATCCAAAATAAGCAGATGTGGCCATAAATAGGTCATTTATTAATTCCACAAAAGAATCCTGTCACCACACCTGAAAAGTGCTGAGTATTTCCAGCTGCTGCTGAAGTAGAAAATTGCTGCAGAGCTCTATGGTGACTGTGGCTGGAAAAGAGGTGTTCTGAGCCACACTCAGCCTTCAGATCTCAGATCCAAACTGTCCATCTGCAGAGAGCCAACAGAGAGCAGAGCAGATCCAATATTTGTGTGCAGGGCAGCTGGATAATGTGCAGTTTTAGGAGTTCTTAAATAATCATTGATTTCAAAAGTGTTACAGCCCATTGACTCAAAAACCAGCTGCTTATGAAGCCTCTCGTGTTCATATCACAGATCCTTGGCTGCTGTAGGAGAGTTATTCTGGATGTACCTTCTGAACATGAGCTGTGCCTCGAATTTCGTGGAAAGACCCTCAGATCACCCTGGTTTTCCTGTTAATATTTGCTGCAGCTGGCATGACAGCCTGACCCAGCTTGTTCTGAGTCAGCAGATCCACAAAATAGCTAGTGGTTTTGCAAAATAAATGAATGATGGGGTCATTTTTGGCTTCCACAAGAGCTTCTTTGGCAAAACCTCCCCGTGCTTTGCACTTTTAATGACTCTGCCGGGAATCCCGGGAAGCCAAAGTGATGCAAACACCACAGGAGGCTCCTCCTCCCTCGTTTGGCTGGGGAATCGCCAACGTTTCTTGTCTTCAGATATTCAAAAAGTCCTCATGTTGCTCCCATGGCCCACTGTTCTACCAGTTCTACAGAGAAAAGAATGTTTTTGGGCTTCTTTCTACACAACCTTCCTGTAAATTCCAGGGAAAACTTTATCCTAGACAACAAAGTTACTTATTACTAAATATATAAATATAAGTGCACAACTTTGCATTATAAAAACAAAGTATCAGAGGCCAAGAAATGACTGCACAAATTTCTCGTACTTTGAGCCACAGTTTTACACTGAAGGTTTTCTTTGTTTGTTGTGGGTTTTGTTGTTTGGTTTGTTTTTTTTTACATTGTGGCTTTTATTTTTAATTATACCACTGAAACATTGGAGATCTATTAGAAAAACAAGCATTATAAAGAAAGTATTTTTAATGCATTTTGGTTAAATATTAGCAGTGCACAATAGAAATTCATCAGTAATAAACCTGATGGAAGCAATGCTGGTGGAGAGCAGCAGAAGGATTGAATGCAGGCTGTGCAAAAATTCTGACACCATCACAGCCATTGTAGTTACATGGTTTTTTTGGACAAGAGGAGATTCCCTTTGGAATTAAGACACAGGGATACAACCAGGGCAGAGTGGTGGCTTGAAACTCCTTAATCATATATGAAAAGCAGCCATGAAGCACTGACAAAACCCAACCAAGGGTCACTTTTTCACATCATTTTACATTAGCAGATTTTTGGCTTGTCACCAAGGGTCTGTAAACAATATCAGAAAAAAACCCCAAAAAACCAAAGCAAAACAAAACAAAAAACAACAAAAAAAGACCCCAAAACCAAACAAAAATTATCAAAAGGGACTGTATGAAGTTAAACATTCAATGTGGCAGATAAGGCAAATAATAATAAAATATTATGTATGACAGAGAGTGGAAGACTTCCAGCTGGGTACATGCATGAAATGCAACATATCCAAATAGTGTTGGGTATCTACAGAGCAATAGAATTGTCAAAATAACAATTTTAATATAAAAATAAACATTAGCTGTTTCTCCCCAGCATCCTGATGTGTACCCTTGCTGTGTGCTGTCATCCCCAGAGTGTGACATCTAAGTAATGTGTGCAATGAAAAAAACCCTCACCACATAACAAATCCCACCCAGATCACATGTTATCTTAAATATTCCAGTCAGGAAAATCCTGTACAGTGCACGTCACGCTGCCACGAGAGGTTTGTTATGGATTTCTGTGCTGGAAGCTGCAGTGGGGTGAAGAACAGAGGAAATACAAAAAGACTCGAGGGGCAACGTGTGAATGACACCTCTGCTTTTTGTTTGTTTGGTTGCTTGTTTGTTTTTTGCTCCGAGGGAGAGGATGAGGCTCTGTCCCCCCAATCAGAGACCCTGATTTGATTCTGCTCTGGCCACGATGCTTGTAAAGCGCTGATCAGAGAGTGCAGAGCACTGATCAGGATTTCCAGATGTCCTTGAAAATGCCCTTCACCTTCACAATCAGCTCTGAAATGATAATCTATTGATCGGAAAGCTTGGCAGCAGCGTGACACACACAGGGTTATTGATAAGCGGCGCTGATATTTTCAGGTGACAAACAAGGGTGGGGGGGGAACGATTATTTTAAATATTTCCAGCTGGGAAAATTGGCTCTGTGAGATATTGGCCACCAAAACGTCTCTGATTTTTATCTGGGGACAGATTTCCATCTGAACCTGCGGGGATTAATTTCTGGAATTATTATACTACCGCTAATAAATACAAATCCAGCAGTGGGTGGATGGATGCTCGCCCCGGAGGCGCTGCCGCCCTTCAGCACCACGGGCAGCGCCGGGAGAATCTTCCCGCAGTTTTGGGAAAGGGGATGCCATCCTCCGGATATCCCGGGATAACGATGCCCTGGGTGGGATAGAGGGCAAGAGCTCCTATCTGCTCCTATCTGTGCGAGAGAAAAAGAGCGGACTTAATGGCTGTACGCTCAATAAATAAATAAATAACAACAACAATAATAATTGTTCTTCGAGGTTTGCTGCTATTCTAAAAGCTCTAAACTGTCGGAACTCAAAATGTCCCTCAGACATTTTTGGAGGTTCCGGGCCCGGGTCAGAAGCATTTGAGACCCTGGCAGGCAGCTGGAAACAGCTGTGATTTTGGGTTTGAGCCATGGAATGATTTACCAACCTTGCAGGAAGAACAAGAAGTCATAAAAGTTTAGATATTAGAGTAGAAGTAGTCACAAAGTAGAGGGAAGAATTTTTGAGTGTTGTACAGGGGGGTTTTAATACTTGTACAGGGGGGTTTTAGTTTTGTACATGTGGGTCAGAGGTTTTAAGATGGAGGGATTCGGGTCTGTCCTGTCCTCCCTCTTTCTCCTTCCTTACCTCCATGTTCTTGGTGATGTTGACATTTTTCTGTTGGTTCAGGCTGGGGACACACTGCTCAACGTAGGTGACAGATATTGGGACGTTATTGTAAATCCAGCACAGGTAGTTTCTGGTATTTAATGTTTGTACCATCCCACTGAGGGCAGAGCCCCACACGCTGCCCTGCAGGACAGAGCTGCGGCAGGGCAGCAGAACATGTTAGAGATAAACAGAATAAACAACCTTGAAACCAGCACAGACCAATTATGGCTTCTGCTTTGGCAGCGGGGCAGAAAGACAGAGACTTTCTACAATCTCAGGATCACCAATACCTCAGATTCCAACACTAAACAACCAAATAATTAACTGTATCTAAACCCTGACATTACAAATAAGATCCAGGACCCTTTGTCTACTGTTCTCCAAACCTTCTCAGACAAATTCAAGGGAATTACATCTCGGCTTATTTTAATATCAAAGAATTTTCTAAGAAGATGTGAGAATTGTTTTGCTTTCCAACAGTGCATTGCCCTGTTTATTCCCCAGCTGGTATTTTTTGTACTTCTCAGGGATATATCAAAGTTTATGCAGTATGTGTAACTCGGAGGAGATGGAAAAGGCATTGACAATATTAATTGTTTCATAAATAGCGTCAGATAGGATATGCTTTTTATAACCTTGGTTTAAACCCTGTTAGTGAAAAACCAATACCCTGCCATTTGTTTATACTTTTCTTGGCGTACAAGGCAGATATATTAGAGAGAATGGAGCCAATAAAAGGTTACAGGCAGCCTTTTCCACTCTCAACTTTTAGGCATGGCCCCTTTTTCAAAAGAAAACTGTCTTTTATTTTGGAACATTATAACCATTCCCTCTGTCTGTAAAAATGTATGAAGAACCAGAAATTACAAAGGATCAAATAAGAAAGGAGTTTTTGCTTTTAGGTGAGCACTTCTTCACACAAGCAATTCCACAGGCTCCACCACAAGCAATTCCATGCCTCCACAAGTACCTGCTGAGGCAGAGGGAGGAAGGGCTCCACCAGCCAGCCCAGCAGTGTGGGGGTCTCAGAAAAAAAGGCTCAACATTGAAAAAAAACCCCTCTTTTCTCCAGTATTCTTATTTGGATCCTAGAAGTTTATCACAGAACGAGTCCTGAGGGTGGAAACAGGAACTGCAAACAATCCCAATGGCAGCACATGACTGAAAGTTTAAGACAAGGAAAACACTCTGCAAATTAATTACTGGAGGTCTTGCAAAAGTTTTTAATCCAAGCAACGGTGAAACATACTCCTGAAAAACCCCTTTGCACTGCAAGCAATTTACTCCTTTTATTTCCTTCTTTCAGCATTTTAGTCCTGGCAGGAAGGGACAAGGAGGTAGGTTTTGGTGGATTTACCTCCTAGGGTGTGGTGGGTTTGCCTCTGCTTTCATTTTAAAATGTTTAAAGTGTTCAAGATGTTTTAATCATGTTCTATGCAGTGTCACATGGAAAAGAAATACAACCCTTGCACATCTTTAAATGAGAGTTTCAATGCTGTCGTGTTCTGCTATATTAATATTAAAATTTTGGAAGATATGTAGCATAGCAGCAACTAACTGAAGGCTGGAACATTGGAAATCAAGAGAGGAAAGAAGGAAGAAAATGCCATTCAATATTCCTGGAAATTCCATAGAAATTCATGGAAATGTCCTGTGCGTGGTTTTTTTTCTTTTCATAGCATGAAATGGCCCCACTGCATCCTTGAGTCCCTTCTGCAGGTTATCCTCAGGGATAGGCACTCCCTGGGCTTTCCCTTGATCTGTGCACAAGGAATGTGAAACTTGATGTCCTGGTTTTCAGAGCACTCTCCATGGATCCTCTCCTACAACTTCAGGAACTTTCTGTGCAGAATCAGAGGTCAGACCCTGTGGCAAAGCCATAAAATTCCTTACCAGAGGGAATGCCAAGGCAAGGTCCTTTCTCCATTTCAGGCTTTGCTCAGCAATCACTTTTATTCCAGACCTATCTGTTGCTCAGAATAAAATAAATCTGACTTTTTCAGCATCTCTCAGGCCCAGAAGGTTTTTAGGAACATGCTCCAGAAAAGTAGAAACTTGCTGAAAAACAGAGGAAGAAAAGCCAGCGGTAGCTGTGGAGGCACAGGGTGTCAAAGCCAGGCAGAAATCAGATTTTTCATTTGCCTCTGCACACCCAGACTGCAGCAATACCTGGAGAGGACTGTCAGGTACTACAGAAGTAAAGGAAGCAGTAAGAATAAAGAAAGCAGTAAGAATGACAAAAGCAATATGAATAAATGCTGTCTGGAGGGTGCTCCCACACTGATTGTAGCTTAGCCCTGTGGGGTGTGTAAAGCTGGACAGGGACAAGAAGAGGAAAAAACCACCTGGAGCAGAGCCCTCCACCCTGAACCCTCCTGTGATCTGCTCAGAGGGAAGAGCATCAGGGTAATGAAAAGTACATTTTAAAGAGCCATGTTTCACTGCTTTTCCAGCACAACTTTTTCCAATTGCTCTGGAAGGACAACACAGACAAGAAGGGAGAATTTTCCCCCCTCAGTGCAAGAGCAGATGTGACAGCTGGTGGACTCTGTAAAGTCTTCACCTAAATCATGTTAATCTCAGTGTTAGACTCCACTCTCCAGCTCCAGGCTTAGAGAACAGAGTGCACCCCACCCATGGCATCAAGGCTGACCCAGCACCACCCTTTTACCACTCACCTCATCTGAAACACCACAAACAAATCCCATTTCCATCCCAAATCCCCTTCGTGCTTTGCCTTGCTCCTCAACCTGCCAATTCTAATGACTTGCAATTAAATCAAAGCCCTCCTCACGCTCTGGGGCTCCCTGCCCATCCTCCCTGCGAGGCTGTGGCTTTAATTTCACCCTTCTCACAGCAGCAGGCTCCTAGGGCAGGCAGCAGGATTATGGCTCACGTGCTGTGGGAAGTAATGATGATCCAAAAAGCAAACGGAGGTGGGCACTGAAGGAGAAATCACTTATGCAAATAGAAATGTTTTCAATAATGATCAACAGCATGAGAAAGAATATAGGGAAAATTACATTAGGCAGAGGAGTTTCATTTTTAAAATGTTCCCTAAGTGCTAGAAATCTTCCCATCTTCATTTTTCCCTTTAAACTCTGTCATTTGTACAGCCTATTAACCTTTAACTTTATGACTATCCTAACGTGAAATACTGGCAGCATTTAAGTCTGAGAATACTAGAGAGCTACCTTTCTGCTTGGCAACAGAGGTGAAGCACTTTCTTTTAAATCAGTCATTTTTAATATCAGTCATATACACACAGCATCAGAGACACTATTTTTAGATTCACGTGCTGGTGTTACTTATAATAAATGCTCTACAAACCCCAGAGATCTTACAGAGTCCTTCTTGTCTGTCCTCTCTCAGTTCATCTCCCTAATTGTAGCCTTCAATTCTGCTCAGAAGTAGAGGGGAAAATTAAATCAAATCACTCCCTTCAAACCCCCTTTTCCCTGCTCTTAAAAAAGACGATGTAAAATTAATTATTTGTGTTTACGAGGGTGGCTGAGGAGGTGAGTTGAGGATGAAACTTTGTGGTGTGAGGCCCTGAATGATTTTTTCCAGCCATTTCTGCCCTGCAGAGCTGGTGTGGGGCAGGTGAGGAGGGGTGATTAAGTGACTTCCAAAAGGTGGTGGAGATGAAGTGGCTGGTGGGGAGGTGAGAGCCGGGGCTGCATCGATCCCACCTGCAGCAGGGGATGAAGCACAGAGCTTGGGAGGTTTTAATTGTTCCCATTAGTTCAAACCACAGGACTGACAAGGACCTGAGGACAGAAGTTCTGTTGATTGTAGCTAAATCTCAGTAATTAAACAGCAGCCAGGGATGAGGGGGGGATGATCTCTTGTGAATCTGCTGGAATTTGAAACGTAAATAACTCATAGAACTTTTGGTTTGTAAGTTAAGCATGAGTCCATGAAACAAAATATTTAAAGATTAAGTCAAAAACATAAATAAAACATCCTGAGGACAGGAAGCTCTGTTGTTTGTAGCTAAATCTCAGTGATTAAACAGAAGCCAGGGATGAAGGAGGGTGATTTGGCAATCTGCAAAATGTAAAGAACTCTTAGAACTTTGGGCTTGTAAATTAAGCATGAGTCCATAAAACAAAATATTTAAAGATTACGTCAAAACCATAAATATTCTTGTTAACATTTTATTAATTAATATATCTTATAACTAAAAGTCTTGTAACCTTCTGAACCATACTATAACAATGTAAACCGAACTCACCCTTCCTACCTATGTAAAAAATAAGAAAAAAAACCATCAAAAAAGCTCAGAAGTCCCATCCCTAACTTATTCAACACTCCTTCAAAAGTGCCCATAGGAATCTGCTGGCTCTCCTCTCTGTCAGTGAGGGCATTCCTCGAGGGCTGAGGGCATGGGGCATCACTGTGGCCTGGAAGAGCTTCCAGAAAGAACTTCCAGTTGGAAAGAACAGCCAAAGCAGTTCCACTGATGGCAGAGGAAACATTACTTTGGAGCTGAACCCCCAGGATTTATTGACACAAAGTCTTTTCCTCTTCCCCTGCTCTTTCAGCCTCAGCAAACCCTCGAGCAGCTCAGCAGGGAGCCCTGGAGCAGCACTTCCAAGCCAGTTTTCCAGGTAGGAGACAGTGCCTGTCTCCTTAATCAAAAATATCCATCCCTAAGGAGCAAAACCAGGACCACAGCAGCCCTGGCTGCCCATCCCTTCCCTGCAGAGCTCAGGCTGGGCAGGAGGAAGCCCAGGGCTGCCCAAACGTCCCTCTTTGTCACCTGCAGGGCACGGTGTCCCTTCCTGAGTGAAGGACATGGGCAGTGCTGGTGCTGCTGTGCTGGAGCTGTGGCAAAGGTTTGAACCAGGAGATTTCACTTTGATGTAAACTCTCTTTGAGTTTCTCTTAGGGAATTTTCTGCTCTCAGCACTGCTTCCCTGAACCTGAGAAAGGTCTGGCTTCTTTCCCCCTCTCACTGGAGCAGAAATGATCAGACATCAGCCCAGGCTGAGTGGGAGCTCTGGAAGGATTTTTGGCCACAGAACAAATTCCACCAAGGAAAGTAAATATGTGGGACAGCTAAAGATTTGAGCAAGTCTTGGTCAAAGGAGGAAATTCACAGCTAAGCTTGCTCTTGCATCCTCAGTGTACCCTGTCCTCTGGTCCTCCAGCACATTCTTTCTGCTCCTTTGAGGGGATTCCTGAGGTGGCAGAGGAAGCAGGTGGAATTTATATTTATGTTGGTGTCTAGTTTTACCAGCAGACTCTGCCCAGAGCATTCATGGAATTGAGTTCAGCACACAGCAGGCACTGGGCTTGGCTCAGGTGCCAGCACAGGTCCTGCAGGGACAGCTGGAAGGTGCCACCACACCCCGTGTCACCCGTGTCACCTCCTGCTCTCACCGAGGGATCTGAGCAGAGCCCCCAAAACCTCAGCAGGATTCAGCCACCTCACCGTGGAGCTGCTTTTCCAGACTCCAGCTGGGATTTTACAGACAGGTTCAGTCTGGCCACGCTCCTGGGCCCCGCTGGGTTTAATGCAACAATCCCATGTTTAAAACTTAGCATGTGTTTAATTGTTCAATTGCCGCACTGAACAACAGCAGCAGGACCTGGTGCTCACACACCTCACTGACCCAGTGCTGGGAGAGAAATGTGGCCCCAGCCTCACAGCCAGATGGCATTTGTCCCAAACCTGAACTCAGATGATCCCAAAGTCTTCTTTTTTATTTGAAAAGTAGGTATATATATTATTGTTGTTGCTTTTTATTAAGATATGGGAATAATGTTGGGTTGAGAATGATTTATTGCTCAGATAAACATCAGTTTCAGAGGCTATGAGATTTTAAAGGAGAAAGTAGTTGGTTACAGCTGAAGAGTAGTCACAAGTTTTTTGTTTTAAGATAATCCATAACTTTCTAATCCAATTAATGGATTCTACAAGGTTTATTTTGGTTTTTTTTGACTAATCATTTTTACTTAATTTTGTTGTACTGTGGATACTCTTGTCTAGTAGGTTTTTGTCTCATATGCACACATATGTTTCTACTATAATTTTAAACTCTTAACTTACTCTATATAGCTACTCTTACATTATAAACCCCTCACCATCTTATCAACACAATTTTTCTCTTACTTGAGCCTTATTTTTTCTTACAACTATAGAAACATAAGGTTATGATTTCTTTGCTTAATGTCTCTGTGTTTTATTTTTACATCAATCTGTGTTTCTTTTAAAGCTATGGATCAAACTCTTCAGTGTCTGTAGAAGTTTCTGTTTTTCTGATTCCAACAGGTAGAGTTTCCTAAAAGGAAGGTAAGCACAAATGAACTTGGAAGGAAAACTATGTAAAGCTGCTTGTTAATTTAGCTCCCATTCTCAGGTATTTCATTTTTGGCATTTTCCTAAAGTTTTCATCTCTCCTAGTCTTGTTTTATGGTTAGTATAAGGCCAGCCTGAAAGATAATATATTGTGACTGTTATATTATTTATTTCAAAGCCAAGTTATTGATTATTGCACGCTGAAAATGACAAATGGCAGCTGAGAAAGGCACGGTCAGCGAGTTCTATTAAAGAAATGATAGTATTGCTCATGGATTGTTAAAAGGTTCAGTTTAGATACTTTATAGGTTTATATCCATCACTATTTAATGACCAAATGATGAAAAATATGAGTCACAGGGACAATTTCTTTCTGTTACAGTTTTACGTTTAAGCAGTTAGCAAAATAAGAGAAAATTTTTGTGCTAAGGGTTTATGCACCCAGATCTTGTAATCAAGGACTGAGCTTGATTATTTGAAAGGCAATGATCCTGTACAGGTGACTATTGTGTACCTGGGGCACAATTTGAGTGGATCAAATCCTCCCTGTGCAGGAATTCTGGGGGTGGGATGGAGATCCAGGGAGGCAGGAGGGGTGAGGGGGCCCATTGTGTGGCACCTCCCAGCAAGGAGCCCCACTGAGCCCCCAGAGCTGCCTCCTGGGGCCCAGTGCCAGGCCAAGGCACAGGAAAATGCTCCTTTTCCCAGCATGATTCCACCAGGCAGGGCAGAGGAGTTCGGGGATGGGTCACTCTGGAGGAACAGACATGAATGAGCAGGAACCAGTCCCACCCAGGGCAGTCCTGATGTCCCTGATGTCCCTGATATCCCTCCTAAAGGGAGCCAGAGTAGGATTTGGCCTGTTTTCCCCATATTTAACTCCACGAGCTCAAGCTGGAAGCCAGCATTACTTTTTTTTGTTTGCCACAGGTAGGAAAGGCTCTCTTTTCACTCGTATTCTCTCAGAGCCATCTGCTCAGAACACTTTCAAAATGAGGGCAATTAGAGATAAGAGCTAATAACACTCCAACCTGCACGCTGGGAAATGCCATTTAATCACTATTGCCTTGGCTGGCAAATAAGGAGCAGCCTCTGACTGGACCAGGGTGATAAAGCTCCCCAAATGAAGAGCCCAGCTGCAGTGTTTGCCACTGTGAATTGTAGCTGCAAGACCTGGAATCTGGCCTAAAGAGCTGATATAAATCCAGCAGAATAAATCTTTCCCTACTGCCTGTGGTTTCAGACCGCCTTAACT
>NC_133031.1:28397500-28482500 GCF_048771995.1 Taeniopygia guttata | reverse complement strand
CATCTCTGAAATTGCATCAACTAATAATAAGGTCTTTCTAGATTTATGAATGGCAAAAAGAAATTTCATATTTAGGGATGAACATACAGCAACCTTCAAAGCTAAGAAAAAAAATTTGATCCATGATAGTAAAAATGTACCTTTTAAACACATGCACCATATTTTCCTGTAATAGGTATTGATTATTTTCCTCACTGTTAATAATATTTTATAAACATCTTTCTTTTTTTTCCACCTGAATTTGTCAACAAGTATTCAATGTTTAAATAAATTTTTATCGGAAAACATCAATAATCTGATTTTTCAGGTGACAGTTTCTCAAAGAAATCTATTACAGAAGTTTTCCCGACTGCATTTCAGATGGAAGAATCACACAAATGGCTCAGTTATCGTACCCAGGCTATGTGTGAACACACAGCTATCCTCCTCCTTCTCCTGAATACTGCACTTGCAAGATTTTTCTTTTCTGCTTTTTAAAAAACAGAATTTTCTAATATATCTTATTTAGTGCATAATGGTTTAAAGTATTTTAAATAACCTGCAAAATCCACTACCTATGACATTTCCAAGTACTAATATGCGTCATTTGTGTATATTTAAGCTGAGAGGTGTTGCTCGGTTCTGTGCCTGCAACTAACCAAGAAAGAAAATAAGAACTGTAAATTTGTCTCTTCCTTTCTACTTTTTGAGATGCAAATATGGTAGCATCTTTGGCTGTGCAAAGTTGAAAAGGAAGAATATTTTAATTGATTCCCAGAATCGATTTTTTAAAAATAATTCTATCAGTTCCCAATTTTACTTTAATAAATTTCGATAGCAATACCTTTTGTGGATTTTTTTTTTTTAATGTTGATACTCACTTAACCTACTTGCAATTCTAAAGAAGTCAACACTTGATTGTGACAATGTTCAAAAGAATTTCCTATGCCACAAGCACAGTAAAAACTTTCACCAATTAGTGCGGGAAAAAAGGAGGGAAAAGCCAGAGCGCTGGTGCTCAAAGAGCCAGGCCTTGCGGCAAAGCTGTCATGTCGAGTGGATTGATCAACAGGACCGCAATTTCTAATGGCATGTTGTCATGAAAAGTCAGCCACGGGGAGCCACCTGCTTTACTCCTCCTAGACAGCTAGCGAAAGGAAGGGGAGAAGAAAAAAAAAAAAAAACAACCCACCCCGCTCTGTACCTAGTTCTGCCAGTCCCTTTTGCTAACAATTTTGGTAAGGGTCTCCTGATTTTTATTCAATAGGAATATGTCAAATCTCCAACCGTATCATCCAGCCTCTAAGATTAGAGTAGCACAGAAGGCTGATGCTCTTTTTTGGGGGGGGTGGGAACAGGGGGAGAGGGAAAAGAGGATGAGAAAAAATTATCTCTATCCCCCAAATGCTTCTCAGATCAGAAAATACATCCGTCACATCTCTAAACCAACAAAGTTTGTCAACGGCTTACAAGGTACATCTAAGACATTCTGCAAGTCAAGAACAACACAGAGCGTAGACCTTCTTGCGTGGCTTTATTTCAGCACCACCCTCCTTCACCCTCGCTGAATCACGAAAGCCTGCATTTGATGTGCGGTAGTTGCTTTGTTTCAATTTAGTTTACCTCTAAAACTTTCTGGATTGGCTCATTTATCCCAGGATCACGGCATCGTTCAGTCCTGGAAACCTCTCTTAGCTGGCATGGCCAACACTTACGAAAGAATTGCACAGGCAATTGTGCAAAACGCCGTGCTGAAGACAAAGATAACAGCTTCCTTGTTTTGCTGTTGGAATATTTACTCGTGCTTGATGGAACATAATTAATACTCCAAGAACTTCCACCAACTTACCATTGAATAACAGTGCCAAACAGTCTGTCTTAATCACTCTCCAGGAATGTGCTAGTGTCATTTTAACCCATGGCTTCCATTCCCATCACTCAAAAGACATGGAGATTTCCCTCTTCTAACACATACAAAGGCTAAATATATTACTTTCATTCTGTTGTGTCTCACATAATGTACTGCAATTGCTGAAGGAATTAAAGCCTAGTTAATATACTCTGACACTGCGCTGTAAGAGAAAACGGAAACATTGGACTTGGCCAGATCTGTTTGGAAACCTGTTACAATTTTTAAGCTTTTTTTTAAACTCAAGTTTTTGTTGATTGTTGGAAGATACATTTAGTTTTGTTTCAATTGTCCAAAAGATTTCACATTTCATACCTGTTTGCTTAAGAGGGTCCAAACCAAAACTGTAATGTGGACTAATTGCTAATTTCAGTGATTTTTTTGGGAAACAAACCAGAAAATTTGGGGAAAAAATTTTCCAACAACCCTCATCCATGTACAAAAGAAAAAAGTCAAATAAAAGTTAAAGAACTTTTAAGTTCATGAAACCAAACCCCACTTGGCATGCAAATCACGTACTGTAACCTTTTATCGGCGCAGCCTCTGGTCTCATCAGTCGATGAAATTCTCAGCCCGCGGCAACAGCTTAGCCGAGGGACGCAGACCAATGAGAAAATATTCATTGTGTTAGCATTTCAAATGGCGAGAAAGGAAGAAGAAGCGCTAACTGATCACTGCCCGTGGAATTAATTGGATATTCCAAGAATAATGTCTCTCACTGAAGATCCTTGGAGGCTGAACGCTAGTAGAGACCACATTTTGTGCGGCGCCTTCAAAAAGAGACCGCTTGGGGGTAGTGGACATATTAGGGTTTTAGCGCATTTCCCTAAAGGCCAGAAAATAATCAGATTCACTGAACCAAACTCAGCTAATCCATTCCATAATTATACACACAAATCCAATAAACTTTGTCACATTACTGGAAAATTAAACTATTACAGTGAAGCCTTTTGCTACTTTGAAAAAAGTTTGAATTCCCGTTTTATCCAAGAAAAAAAAAAGGGGGAAAAACCACCTCGGCGAGAGTCAGAAGTTTTGGAGGTTGCACATGCAGGCATACACGCTCACATAGATGCACATGCACTGGAGCCCAGAGGAAGAGTAATGCTTAGCTGTAGTCTTCTGTTATGCTTAACGCCCAGGTAGGTGTCCCACAGCTTCCTTCCTTTATACGGAGGGGATTTGCGTTTCAGCTTTATTGCACATAGCCCAAGCATATGCAATGACCCTGTCCAATATTAGTACAGCTTTCCTTAAGACACATCTTAATCTAACCTTTTCAAGACTCTTTTGCTTTCAGACTCAAAACAGCATAAAAAATGAGCATTGTTGTAGAGCGCTGAGAGATTGAACCAAGGCTCTGGCTTGGTCCAAAGCAGTAGCCCTCTGGATAAACAGCTGCTTCTGCAACTAGATAAGCTCCATAGACCAAAAGGTAATAGGGGAGGGAAGAAAAGAAAGAAAGAAAGAAGAAGAGTGAAAAAAAAGGGAAGAGGAAAAAAAATGAGATTAGGAACCTTCCCAAATGTTGCATCTTTCCTATCGACCACTGGCCTAGCGTGAGGTGTCAATTTTGACTCCAAAGAGAGCACACGAATTCGCAGCGGTCCCATTATGCGGTCTCTGTGCTCATTGTAAATTCTGTCAACGAAGTCAATCTTATTAACTTCCGCACTGGTTCACACATGACATTTTCTTCAATTTTCTTGCTGACATCAAAAACATCAATTAGCAGCCCGAAAATAGGAAGGAACGAATGACAGAGCCTGATAACGTCAACTATTTGAAGCCAAGGGTAAATCTATTCTCCAGTTCTGAATGCGTTCATTACAATTGCATTTTCAAAGAAGACCTCCAAATAGCAAAGAAAATTAAATTTATCATCTAGAAATGCCTAGAAATTGTTTTTTTAATCCTACGTCTATCTCTCAATCCCAGAGTGTAATACAAAGTATCGCAATTCAGTTTTATGATAACATGCCACAACTTTAATAGAAAGTTTATAAAATATGCAGCCCTTGCCATACTTCCTATCACGTAACAACTACAAGGGGTGAGAAAAAATTTGTCCAACAGATTGTAGCGTTGCCTTGTCTGCTCCATCAGTTCTCATAGGCTGGGACAGCACTTACACACACACATGCGCGCGCTCTCCCGGTACATGCACACACATCTCCCCCCCTTCCATCCATGCTTGTGAAGAATTTATGAGCTATGCAATATCCAGTGACTTTAAAACCCCAGCAAGCACTACATTACCAGCATGCAGGGGAAAGGCGCGCGCCAGAGCTGCCTCACATTTGCATTCGCCCAACTCTTTTCATGTTTCAGAGAAAACAAACCCAACTCCCTGCCCGGGAAAGCAAAGGGAAAGTCCAACCAAAGACTTGACGCGAACTGTCAAGCGCCAAGAACATGCATTCAATCCGCTGCCAGAACTTCCGCTCACTGAACTCTCACCCTCTTTTCATTTTATTGACATTTTCAAAAATAAATACATAAAAATAACCTCTCGGTAACACAGAAACAAGACACCCGTGTCAACACAACATGGTCCATTTGCTGTGCTCAGCAACAAGTTTCAAGAGAAAGGTAAGCATGTTTAATACGAGGAAAAAAAAAAATTGTAAGGCAATAAACCTGGGTTTGCGGTCTTTAAAGAAGCCCTGGCTTGCTTTATTTATTTATTTCCTTTGCCGCTGTGCCGGCTTTGTGAGCCACCGTTTCATGCTTGTATTACATCTCCTAGGGAGTGAATAAAAGCAAGTTTAGTGGTGACCAAAGACACTCACTCGGACTTAATGCAAACAGAAAGAGCAGCTACACCCTGATAAACAGATCACATTCCTTCAGCCCATTGATTTTTTGATCTTTTGACATTTTTTAGTTCCTTCCTTGTCTTTTCCTCAATGTCACAAAAGACAAAATGTCTCGGCAATTGATGGCTGGGGTATCTATTAGCTTTCAAGCCACTTCTTCTTTTTTTTTTTTTTTTTTCATTTTTTTTTTTTTTTTTTTTCCCAGCACTGGCTAAGAAAGCACAAAACAGAAAGCTGAGAACTGGCAAGGAAACAAATTGTAGGAATCATCTACTTTAATGGGCTCATCATATTCTGGGATTTTGGCTTTTCCACATCTGATCTCTCTGGTAAGCGACTGGAAGGTGAAAAGGGGGAAGGAAAAAAAGGTTACATTGAACGGATTTCTGTAATTTTTTTTGCTACATGGAAACAAACTGGAGAAGACAGAGGGGAGGAAAAACAGGAGGAGAGCTCCTGGGAGGTTTGGTGCGGTGTGTCCCTGTCTCTCGCAGTGTTCCCGCCCGTACACGGAAGCGAACCCGGTGCAGAACGAGCGTCTCAGCTCAGCCGTGCTTGGGAGGATGCTGGACATGAAACAGAGGATACTGGAGCCTGGAAAACTTGTACAATTATTTTGGAGCAGAAGAGAAAAAAATAATTGTGAGAGCCTGACGACTGATGGTGAACCTGCCTGCTTTTTTGTTTTGTTTTCAAAATTTCATTTTGGACATTCTACTGTTTGCCACAACCCTTGCCAAAGCTGAGAATGAAGGTGAAGCGCAGCTTACATTTTACCTCTTGTCATTTACAGCAGATGATTATAACCTGTGCTGAGAAGATTTTTTTGGTTTAGACAAATTAGTCATTAGCCAGAAACCAAAACTGTTTAAAACAAAAGCAAATCAGATTGAAACACACAATGAAACAGTCTGCATTTAAAAACAATAATAAGTAAAATGTAAAAAAAAAACCTATAAATCTTCAGAAGATAATTATGCAAAAATTCTCAGCGACTATTTGTGTTTGGTTTTGAATGCAAAACCTGTAAAAAAAACACCAGAGAAAGTGCTTCTTTTGATTTTACAAGATACCATAAAGCAAAGAAGTGAGTGGCACAAGAAAGATGAATTATTTTACAAGCAAATCTACCAGTGTCATTCAAGGAACAGACACTTTAAGCACAGAAGGAGTGTAAAACAGAATGAATTTGTCCTTCGACAGCTTTTTTTATGTTGTTTTGCATTTGAAATTTCTAGGAATCTGCCTTTTCAAGCTAGGGCCTGATCCTGGTAATCAACTGTAAATGGGAGAGTTTTTTGCTTGAGAAAGGACTTCAGAGTCTCTGACTGCATTCAATCAAGTCTGCTGGACCACAGGCAGGGAACATGGTTTTGTCTTTTTTATCAAATTCGTATGTCTGACGAGAATTGACTCATTTTTGCAAGTGATGTTGCTATTTATCTTGATGTTGAAATTGCATCCACTTGGCAGAATAGAGATAAGGAAACTTGACTAAAAAGAAAGAAAAGGGTAGTATCTGTAAGTGTAAAGTATTTTCTCCAAAATATCATGAAGCACTAAATTATTTCTTCTAAACCCTGAAATACTGTGCTGCATGCCTGAAATAAGCTTGTTTTCCTCTCTTTAAATAAGTTCAAGTTTGACTCAAAGAAGGAGGTGCATATTCTGAAATATTTTTATCAGCTTAAAATATATGAAGGAGAAGAAATCTGGAGAGCAGCTAGCTCAGCTTCTGCTAGAGCACACTTTAACTTTGCTGCTTGCAAGAAAAGTTGATCGGTGCTCAGGTAAACCTCTCAGCTTGAAAAGAAGAAACAGATTTCACAAAACACCCCTTCTATTTTATTCTCCCTCGTCATTTCAGTCCGGAAATCCCAGCGATCATCCCTGCTATTCATGTGTTGATATTATCAGAGGTTTATAAAAAAAACATGTCTGATGAATTAAAACATGTGACTGGCCAACAGCAGCAGCCCAACTGACCACAGGTTAGCGAGGGGGATGAACTCTGGTTATGTTTTTTTAAACCCCACGCTGTCCTTGGAACGGAGGCTGCATTCGGCGCCATTAGATACAGCTACGGTGCTCTTGATCTATTATTTACAAAGAAAAACCCTTCACTACTTAAGTGGCCCCTTCTACTTCAGCCTTCAATTTCAGCTGCATCAAACAACCTGGGGTGGGATGAGAAGGGGGGGGGGGGAACTTCAGTTCATAATATAATTCTATGCAAGAGAAAATTATACTTGAGTAGGGAAAATACAGAATGCCTGGAATAAGGTTTGGCATCCAAACTGCAGACCTATCAGCTTCATCCTGAAAAACTAAAATTATAATAATCTTAGTTTTTAATAAAGCTATGTGGGGTTTTAAGGAATTTATACACAGATGAACAAAACAATTTAGCTCCTCTTTAAAAACTAAGATGAAAGACTGAATGAGAATTGCAGGACTTCTCCTTGTCAAAAATCACCATATTTCATTAAAATATAATTTTGCATTAAATTCTGTAATTATCAAGACTATTCTTTAAGTCATACTGCATTCAATCTAATTAGAAAGCTTAGATCTCACCTTTGTACTGAACTTTCAACTCTCTGATGCCAATTAGAAACTATTTTAAATGAATTTCCCAATTAAACTGACTCCTGTGATCAATTGTGACAGAAGATAAAACCCAGAATTTTCAGGGAGGGAAAAAAAAAAAGGAAAAAAAGAGAGGCATAGAGATGTGCAGCCTATCTGTATTTCTGAAAATATTTTGAAGGGTTTTTGCATCCTTATTATGATGAATATCTCATCTCCTCTGCCTGAAACATCCTCTCAGAAATAGCTTATATCAAAAGTGTTTAAACTGCAATTAGTATTGTTTCATTATTCAGCACGTTTCCATTTGCAATAAATACCTTGTTTTATTATACTCTGGTTCTCATGTTATAAACTATCACATTAGATGAATTATAAATGTAAACTATTAACAGTTTAGATTCTTTTAAGTTGTTATCAATTTCAGGCTTTTGACAGCTTAAAGGAAATTCTGTAAACATACCTCCTCTCTAGAAAAAGGCTTCTATAAAGCCAAGAGCCACCTTACAATTCATAAATGGCTGTATTCTCCTTTTGTGGAGAACAAAATTAACTGAGTTTCCCATATAAAAGACCATATAATTAGCATTAGTAAAATGTGGCGAGATATTCCGACAGCCTAATTATATCAATGAGTCATCTAACTCTCCTGTTTGTATCAATTCAATTTATCTTCATTTCAATCAATGCAGCTTTGACGGATAGGTATCATTAGAGGTGACAAAGCCTCCCGCTGCAGAAAAGCGCAGGACAAGGCGATATCCCAGATAAGGCAGCCCGAGACCTTCTAACGCGGCGGAGCTGGAAATGACTCCTTGTATACACATCACTGCCTTCACTAAGGGTGTCTACAAGTTATCATTAGGCACATTCATTGTTAAAGACTAACCAGGTCAGTGTTTCTGATCAGGTTGCAAATTAGACCAATTGAAGTGCTCTTAACCTACAGACTGGTGTCAGTAAGGACCTAACGGGGCTGAAGCTACATAGTAATGTGCACGAGCACACCACCATTACTGCACATTTCATGCTGAACACAAACAGATTTAAGCAAAACGTTTGGGGAGGGAAGTGTATGGAGAATACAAATTACACAGGCGACATAATGCTGTTGTTTTAGTGCAATTTTGTTGCAAAACAATTGTTCATCGGCAAGCATATTAACCAAAAGTGCAGACTTGGGCAATGAGAGCATTAGAGGTGCAGATAAACATGTCATTATAAAGCCAAGGAACCAACATGCATTTCTATTTCAAATTATAATCCTGCTGGCTTTCCACATAATAGTTAAATAATAGTTTTCAGAAATACAAATGATGGCTAAATGAGGGGTTTAAAGACTGATCTAGCACGAGCATTTTACTTGGCTGAAAAAGCTGATGATGGGAAGGAGGGGGAAGAGCAAAATCGTTTCACTTTCCACATTTATTATTTTTTTCCTCCATTCCATTTTCCTGCATGAATTCTAGCAGCAAGGGTTGCATCCTGCCTGCTCCTGTCAGTGAGGCATGGCACACTAGTCAAACCAAACCTATGGAGCACCAACACATAGAAAATACCTGCATGAAGTTAGGCTTCTGTTTTTCATGTAATAAACCAGCATGCAAGACACTCATCTGAAGCATGTAAACTATCAGTGTTTCCCTGTTTGACTACTACATGTTGGATAAAATGGGCATTGTTTTTTATGGGCTATTAAAGGATTTTTATTTAGAGAACTTCCTCCCTGGATCTACACAGAGAGAACAGTTAATAGGTGTAGGACTGAAGGATACAGCCAAAATACTCAAAAACACACAAGAAAAAAATCATGTAGGATGCACAAGGTTGTGTAATATAGCAATTCACTAAACAAGTTTAGTATATGAATTTAGGAGTTTGGTGTTACTTAAAAAAAAAAAAAAATACATCCCCATCAGCAAACAAGAGATATCTCCACAGCAGTGTCAATCATATACTTTCTAATCGCTGCACAGAAGTAAGGACAACATACAAAGAGCATGTCCATTAATCAATATGCAAAGAATACATTGTCTCAAGAGTATGTATTTATGGTTATAAGTTAAGATGATTATGCAGCATGAATTTCTGAGCTGGGAAACTCTTTATCAGCTAACAGACGGGAAGCAAACCTCAATTTAAAGCCAAGTGCAGTTATGTCCTTAAAAGCTACTTAAATAATTCAAGGAGAATTAAGCTGAAATGAGTGACAAGCTGGAGAGGACATGGGACATTGCATGACAAGCAGTGACTAGCTGGAGCATTTCAGGTCAGCTGATAAGCAAACAGTATAAATTGTCTGACCTGGGTCATTACAACTGATAAATGCAAGGAAATAATAACCTTGTATGTGCATTCAAAGCTGTCCTGGGGTCACTGTAACACCCTGGGCTGGTCTCTGTTGGGTGGACAAGGACTACACCAAACAGCCCAGCAAACACCAACAGAGGAACCCCTCAGCTGGGATCCAAACCCTCAAGCTGAGTGTGGATCATGCTGGAGAAGATTAGATTTGGAAACATCAAGAAGGGCTTCTAGCATTCACTCCACACTCCCAAACTGATGACTAATACCATTTTTTCCCTCTACAGCACTTTCTTTGTATAAGCACACTCACTGCGAGTTTAAAAAAATTGAACAACCACAACTCCCAATAAAACACAGAACAGAAGAAGAAGGAAATTAGTAAGTGTCTTGTTAATTAAAAAAATAATTAAGCAAAAGCTTTTCAGACAACCTGACTCAAATTCTGAATGAGCTGCTTCCCAGTTTAGAGTCCAAGCCAGAGGACGGTTACAAACTCAAAACAAGTGTTATTACAGACTACTATCTAGACATGGGCCAAACTAAACAAGGCTTTGAAGATCTCCAGACAATGCTCTGAATGGGAACCCGATCCAAATTCTACCACTTGTTCTCATCTCAAATTCAACTCAAAACCAGACAAACCTGGATGCCTTAACATGCACTACTGCATTTTTTATTCTGAATACAGTGAGCAGAAATACACACAAGCCAAAATAAACCAGTGAGCCAGGATCTTGAAAAGTAACCTGAAAAATAAAATAAAGACTGGGATGGATCTTTTTTGAAGCAGTTCTCCAGAAAAGGACTACACACACACACACACACACACACGTGCTGGATTATCTGTCTGCAAGACTGCGTGTGCTGTCAATTGCTATTACATACCTGAACGTGTAGCAGCAAATGTCAGTGGCTCTTATATAACATAACTTAAACTTATTTCAGCCTTATTTTTCACATGTTTACAAACCTGGCCCCTAACTTTGGGTCTGGGATGAAATATAGCTGTGCAGCATGTGTTTCTAGAAATATTCCATTATTATATAAAATCTTGAAATAAATTAAAACTAATGTGTTTGGGGCTTTTCAGAGAAACGGGCACTCTCTGTGGTGAGATTAGACTCTCAAAGTGTTCCGAAAACTGGCATAACCTGGATTAAAACCCTTTTTCTATGGAGAAGAATGGCAGGACCACTCCCCTGCATCATACCTGAGTACAGAGCTGGATGGACTGTCTCCTAAAAAGACAGTTCTTGGCATTTCTGCTGATGCTGTTTCTACACACAGGAAGCATGGAGGCACTCTAGAGCTAGAAGCTGTCCAACAGCAAAGGCTCTAAGTAGCAATTCTCCTTGAGAGGGTGGCATTGTCAAAGGTCCTTCCTTCCTCCTTAAGCCACCTTCTTGAGGAGAGAATTTTCTCATCTTTAAGAAACTCATCTTCACAAGACTTCTGGAAGGCAGGGAAGGCCACTATCCCAAATTTACAGAAAGGACACGACATGTAATTTGCTTCATTTGGCCATCAGTGGGGCAGGATCCTGAACCCACATCTGGAGCTAACCTCCCAGGAGCTATTCCATAAAAGTAATTATGTGTCTGACCTCAAACAAATAGTAGGAGCTCACTGTTTAAAAATTCATTCTTTCTCCTCTTATCATGGAAATAACAAGGTATAACAAGACTCAGCCATGGGCAGCTGAATGCAGTTATTTCTGCAGACGGATAAAGCTTTGAACCTTAACTGATGTGTAATAGTTAAATACGGTCACAACCCCAGTCGCTATCCCAGAACAACCTAATGTCCTCTTTCTTCCCATTTCCTCCCTCCCCCAAAAGTCCAGTTGTTCTGAGGGGATAGAGACTAATGATATTCGTACTAGAATAACAGCTAGAGGGAAAAAGCAAGCAAATATATTACGGGACCCAAATTACAGTAGTAAGAAAATACATTGTGCTGTGATGTAGAGATATAAATGAATTAATCCTGACATCTGTTTCTTTTGCTGAGGAATTAGTCATAGTTTGAAGCTGACCTTGCAAGAAGCATGCAAGGTGATCAACTAAAAATGGATAGTGTGCCCTCCCATGTTACGGAGATAATACTCTTCAACCTCCCAAATCACACACTACCGGGTGTTCACCAAAGGTCACCCACTTTGTACACTGAAACTAAGAGCTACTGGACAGTCTGTGCATTTGATCCAGGACAGATCATCCAAAGGTCAGACAGGTACCCTGAGCTCAAATACAGCCTGTAGTAGCAGCACAGTAGATTGCCGGATAGTCAGTTTTTCCTCTAAATTTTGATATTTATTTTCCTGAGCTTAGAAGAATGCTTTATGCCCGACTGTAACAATGTGCAAGAGATTACCATCACAAAAGCTATTTTCATCTGGTCAGGTGGCTTTTTTTCACAACACATGGTGCTTCCTGGCATTAAGACACTTGTCAAATCATCTTTGTGGCATACTTCCAGATTTAGAAACCAAATCTTCATGCACAAGTTTGGGCCAATAGTTAAAAGGCAAAACAAAGCCAGTGATCCTAGCAGGTTACAGTGCTCTTGCCATATGCTTCCCTTCAGGCTCACATTTTCTGCAAGACATGAACTAGTGTCAGTAAGCTAGAACTGCTGATTGCATGCTAAGATTAATACAAGTATTGAGGAACTTTGTGTCTCCATCGTGTTTCACTAATATTTTTAAAGAAAATACATTAGCATGGAAGGAAATGTGGTTCCTGCATAAACAGTAGAGCTATTTTTCAGAAAGACTTTGGAATCAGACACACATTGCATGCTTGAAAAATAAACCCACACTCAATAGGCTTTTCTTAGTGAGCCCCAATGTCTCAAAAGGACAAAGAAATCCTGGTTTTAATGAACTCCCTAAGTAAGTTTTTACATAATATATTTTTAAAAGTGAATAAACCTGTTTTAACGTGATAGCTTCCGTAGGGCTCAAGAGACATTCTAGCCAATTGTGTCGGCGGATTAACTCTATTCACCAAGGAAGAGGATACCAACATGTTCTATTATGCCCAACAACTGCAGAGATCTGCACGAGTGAATGCTGTGCTCACACGTGTGTGCTGAATCATCAAATGCCCTTTCCAGCAAGAATCTGTATCTCCAACTTCCAGCCTTGGCTGTGCAAGTTACTGACGGCCTCGCTGCTGCGGAATGAGAGTCACCCTAGTGGAGTCACCTTGCTCAGAGGATGTTCACAGCCCGTGGGTGCTGCTGGAGGACACAGCCACAGTGCAGGACACAACCACGCTGCTGCCTGCCCTGCACCTCCTCCAGATGTTAGGAAACCCCAAGCACTGGCATCCAACCTGAACTGCCACACCACCCCAACCTCTTACAGCCCAGAAACAGGGGCATGCCCCTTCTCCCTGGAGTGGTATGGGAGCCCTGCAGCAGATCCACGGGGTAGAGGGCAGCCAGCAGTGGTGTTTTAAGGAGCTCAAGTCAGATGCTCTGGATGATCTACACTGCAGCCCAGCACTTGCCTGACAGCTCTACTTTTGGTTAAACTGCATTTTTTGGTTTGCAAATGTGGGAAGTGGGAACACTTCGGGTGAAACCTGGCCCCAGCTAAGAATGAGAAGCTTTGCAACCCATTTTCCCTGAGGGCAGCATTTTGCTCACTTTTTTTTAAGTAACACCGGGCAGAACATGAAGTAAAGTATTCCTCTTTGCACTTCACAGAAGAAGGTATTCAAATACTGGAGGCTATCAAAAAGGAGGAAAACTTTGTTTCCATCTGCCTTCACTAACACACTGAATTTAAAAACAATTAGAAACCCTGGAAAAAAGAAATTAAATTTAAAAATCCTAACATATCAAGAGATGAGGCTCATACTATACATGGCAGAGTTGCCCCCAGCCTGAGATTTTCTCAACAGTTCTTGATATTTGGTCTATTTAGCTTCTGGGCTTCACCTTCTGCTTCCTTGGTGTGAGCAAAAGAAAATAATTTATTTTTTACAGATGGGGTTTTAAGAGGAGGCTGTTGATTTCAATCAGTCTTAGACCTTTACCCTGTAATACAGTCCTCAACGCAAAGCCTTGTGTCCTATTTATGTAAAAGACTCCCATGCTATGGGGCCCCACAGAAGGCTCAAATATCCACAAAGAAAATACCTACGAATGACTCTTCCTACAGCTGATCTGGTAGAAATCCTTCCACCTGCAAAGACACGCTTTTGTGCACTGTCTCGCTCTGAGATGGGCTGTGTGAAACCACAAAAATGCAGCTCCAACGGCACAAGCTCCATCTGCACTATGGAGACTATTAAGGCTAATCCAGCATTCCTAGACTGTGGTGTGAGACATTCCCAGTATAGACCTGCTCCAGCAGCACTCTGCCAGTGAGTTAAGTACTCTAAAACCATAACTCATCTCATATTTCTCCCGGCAGCCGCGCCAGGTCAGGCGATCCCGGCTGCTCTCCCATGTCTTGCCCTCGCCTGCATCTTGGCCGTGCAGCTGGTGGCCAACACACACGGTGAGCTGGACAGCGGGACTGACCCCAGCCAGAGCCATCAGACTGAGTGCTTTGAGTGATCATTTTTAACTCAGAGCCCTTTTCTGATTTGATCTCCCAACCATGGCAGTAAAGACGAGAGCATGGTTTATAACCCACTTGAGTGGGTCCAACCATGGGCAACAGCCCAGGTTTGCAGGTCTCTATGGTTCACACCACAGCTCATCTGATCCCACAGTGAAGCTAAATCCACACACTGAAAAAAAAAACTCAGAAAAGATAAAGAAGAAAAAAAAGGAGCCCTTCCCTGCCAAGTTATCTGCCACTACAGCTTTCCAAGTTAGCGAGCAGGAGTCAGTAACACCAGCAGTGGGTAGAGAGAAATGCAGCACGGCCATGGTGAGGCCATTGCCTTCAGCTGCTTCAGCCTGATGCTGTATCAGCCAGAGTGCAAAACCATATCCCAGAGACAATCTGCATAGGGGGTGACTGCTGAAGCTGGCATGGGCACTGAAGGAAAAGCTTGTCTAGCTATACCCTTGGAGCACACACAATTTAAACTGGAGAAAGCAAGCTTTAGCCAGCATGGCTTCACAACGTTTTGCCCTCCAGTGAGCAAAATCAACCGTATCATCAAAAGCGCAGTTTTGCTGGCATAATTGCATTTACGGAATCACCAGGGATTTTGCCTGAACAGCTACAGCAGTGTGGAAAAAAACCCCAAACCAAACACACACTTCATCAATATCCTTGACCAATGTAGCTGTGTTGGCAAAAGTCTTCAGAGCAGACCTGGTCTGTATTATTATCACAACTGGTATCAGAAAAAGTATTTTTCTCCTGCTTAGTTTAAGCTCTGCAGTTCATGCAGTACAAACCAACTTATTTTCACTTCTGCTTGTATTCAATCTCCATTTTTTACAGGTTTGCAGACCTTACATATTTCAAATACTGCAGGGGGGAGTTTAAAACCAAATGCCTTCCCCTTGAATGGGCTTTGTAAATATAATTTTTCATAAAAAGCAGAGGGAATCCTGCCTGTGAAAAACTTCTGCAAATAACAGGAATTCTCCTTACCAAGTTAAGCTGTCAGGTTTCTATAATCAATATATAGGTAGAGGTAGCTGCTGGCTAGCAAAGGTGAATCTACAGCCATACATCAGCACCTTAATTTGGTCCCCCACAATTAGCAACTCCATCTCCTAGTCAATGGTGATTGGTAGACATCTGCTAGGATGACAAAAAGAGACATAAAATTTAAAAATTGTCTCTTCAGGTGTTACTGGGAAAATGGCTTTGGGAGAGACAAGTCAGGCGGTGGGCTGCAAGGTGGGGAACGAGCAGAGGTAAATGTGTGAGTGAGATCACCCTCACAAGAACAAGCCCAGGAGGAAACCACCACTGGCTGGACTACAGGCACGTGTGTTGTCACCTGCAGGAGACACTTACTGGGTGACTAAGACTGTGTCATACCCTCACAGTAAAATTCAGACGAATTGCTCCTGCAAGCTTCTTTCTTTATGGTTGCTGCTGAAGAGATGGAGCATTCTCAGCCTGTGGTTGCTGAGCCCCTCCTCATCCCTCACTCTGGAAAACAAGAGACTCAGCATGCTCACAGTGACACCACAGCAGCCCCCTCACTGCCCTGCCAGCATCCACACGCCCCTGAGCAGCTGCTCCAACCTTTGCTGCCTGCCTCTGGATCATGGAGGCTCCACAGAGAGTTTCCAGGTTCAGTGAGTACTTTGGTGTCTTTTGGCTGGCAAAGGACAGAGCCCCATGGCTGCCTCAGTCCCAAACAGGGGCACCAGCCCTGAAGCCCCCTCCAGCTGCCATCTAAAGGGCAAACTTTGGAAAATGCTCCATCCAGAAACAACTGCAGTATCTCACTGCCCTGAACCTTTTGTGCCTTTCTTTGTCCCAGTTACTGGGGGAATTACCATGAGAAGAGCAGCTCTGTTTCAGAAAGGTGAACCACAAGTTTGAAAACCAGAGGTCTTAAAGAGATAGAAGGGGCAATAGAAAATGAATGCAGGCTTATGATTACCTCTCCATAATTTTACAACTGCAAAATGTTAAGAACTCTCTTTCTGCTTTGCAGCTGGCAAATCCAGAGTTAAGAGCAAGACTGCTTGATGTGTGGCTTCCTTTTTCCTTGCCTTTTTTTTTTTTTTCACCTTTTTTAAATCACTCCACTGTTGGAGAAGAGGATGAATTCAGAGTGTGGTGGGTACTTCTACAAAGCATAGCCTCCATTTACTAGTATGGGGAAAAGGAGAGGAAAGGATTCTCTTAGGTTTGAAAGCATCAGTGTTTTCACCAAGCAACTCAAATAATATTAATTAAACACCCTGTAGAGCAGAGAACATCAGCTCTAACTCAATACCTCCAGCAATTCACACTGGGTTGATTTAAGAGGTTGTCACTTCTACACCTTTCCTGGGACTAACACTTTCATTGGGATGGCAGAAGACAACATGTGCCCATGTATGAACTGCTGTGCTCTGCTCCCCAACACACTGACAGTGGCTTAAGGTCACCACCAGAGTTAGCACCCATCCTGCTCCACATTCTCTCCTGCTTGATGGAGGGCCAGGGCAGGCAGTTCCAGTGCCAGCTCCTGGGTCAAGGCCCTGAAACTCATGGTTTGTACTGCCTGTGGTGTCTGCAAATTACAAAATTATCTATCCTTCCTGGCTGGAAACTGCCAACCATTTGGGGCTTTCTGTAAGTTAGTCCAGTAGCTTTTTAACCACATGGTTTAAGTACTCCCAAGACCATCCTACAAGTATGCAGCAAGAGCTACTACGTCAAGTACAAGCACTGGGCTGCAGCATGGACCTTCAACCAGCAAATCCTCAGGCCTTGTTATTCCTCCAAGAAAAAATAATAAATGGTGGTGGCTTAAAACTATTGGAAGAACATCATCTGACCCCAAATGGCCATTTTTGGGACTAATTTGCCACCTCTGCATCTCAGATACAGAGACAGTTGTTGGAATGAGGGAGCAGGGCAGTGCCCAGGCAGTCACCGTGAGCTGGGGTGACACCAAGTGGCCCTGCAGAGCAGGAGGATGGGCTCAGGAGTCCCAGACACATGCACTGCCCCTCATGCCTCTGTTCTGGGCTGCTCTAATACAAAGCAGCCACAATATTCACCCACATTATGACTGCTCCATGCAGAACCAACACAGCAGCTCCCAAGCACTGCAATACCAGGCTCCATGTTAATGAAGGTGGACTCAATCAGCTCTTGGCCCCCTCCATACCTCCTTCCTCATGCAATGCTATTTTTCACCACTATAACTGAGGACAAGCCATGTGAACAACTTAAACCCTTCCCATGGCCCTGTTTGGATGATGAATATTTTCCTAATGTGAGGAGCTAATCCAGAAGCAGATATATCACCTAAAGCTGGAGGAAGATGGCCACAGCCAGCCCATGACCAGTCAGGGAGCTCTCCAGGGAAAGCACTTCTGGGAAGCATTCCTCCAGCCCAGACTCTAACAACAGTGGTTTCTCTCCCTGCTGTGCATCTCTCTTGTGGCCACACAGGCAAAGCCAAGACACAGTCCAGGCTTGGCTCCTTTTATTTTTGCTCTCTTGGCACCTTCGTGCTGGCTGGGCACTACCAGCAGGGGAGTTTTCTTTCAAGGCACCATCACAGCAGCCCCAGCATCCCAGAATAGCTGCACAGATGACATCCTGACTCAGCCCAGATGGATTTGTGCAGGAGAACTGACAATCAAAGCTGATGCAGAAATATAAGAAGTCTGAAGAAAAATATTCCAGACTGCCACAGCTTGTTTTCCAAAATGTAAATAAATGTTTAATGCATCCTTGGACTTGCCAGGAGGGCTGCAAAGGAGATGTCAGTGATCCTGGTCTAAAAAAACCATGGTGGTAGAGACAGAATTGAGCTCTCAGCATGCTCACCGGATGCTGGTAACAGAATTGGGAAGATTTGCTAGGTCTCATGCAATTTTAGCATCTAGCCACCCCACTACATGCAGAACTTTCTCTCTCCCCTCACTATCTTCTCCATCCCTCCTTCCACTTGTGGCCATAACTTCAGGCACAGAGGAAGAAGGTTGTCACCAGTGTGATGTTGACTTCTGGTTTTGGGACTAGCTTGTGGGAATCTCACAAGACCCTGCAGCTTCCAGCTAAGGGGCACCTCTCCAGTCACAGGCCTGGCCCACCAGAAGTTAAATTCCAAAAAGGAAACTTAAGCATAAAGCCCACCTCAAAACAATCACTAACTGAATGAACCATCCCAACAAAGCCAAAATCAAATCATTAAGCAAGGCCCTTCCCCTAGACAATGGAATTGTGAACAGAAGTGATGAGGAAATTCTCCAACTCATCTGTTGATCTGCAGGGGTGGAAGTGACCTCTGTAGCCATTAGATACTCACACTGATGAAGTTAATCCAGCAGATAGTCCCACTATTCAGAGAAAAACTACCATTAAGCAAGATGACAACTATTCCCATTTATAATTCCTACCACCCTGAAAGGATTCCTGCACAAACACCTTTCGAACACAGGTATCAGACCTACTTAAACTAAAGAGCCATAAGCCATAAGCTGGCTAAGAGGACACTAACCCAAGAATTCAATTAAAATTAAATAAAGAATTATGCATAGAAAAATATGGTTAGTACCTGTTCAGAGTGGTGCGCTGAGACCTACCAGGACAGTGTTTCTGTGCCCCAACTCTGCCTCTACCTTAGCTCTAGGACATGAAGGTACTTCAACACTTACAGCCTCTTCTACAAACTTATTCAAGATGCTCAATGACAAAAGTATTACTGAGTGGAAGGAAAGAAAAACCTTTTACCTACCAAAACTTTGCACCAATACTGCACTCAAACTGAAGTTTTAATTCCAATCCTAACATGTACTTAAATGCAA
Source organism: Taeniopygia guttata (assembly GCF_048771995.1). Lineage (NCBI taxonomy): Eukaryota > Metazoa > Chordata > Aves > Passeriformes > Estrildidae > Taeniopygia > Taeniopygia guttata. The sequence continues at coordinate 28,463,489 of NC_133031.1, read as the reverse complement.
GACCTGTGAGCGCCAGGAGACCACTGTACAACACTGCACAAGTTTTTCACTGAAGCTCAGAGCCTGTTCTAGTGCCAGGGTAGAAACAGGAATTATTCTGAGAAGACTGCTCCATGTACACAGTCCTGCTGATCCCCCAACATAATGCAGGAAAATGCATCCAGGATCCCTCTGTCCATCAGAAAGTAAAACCAAATAATACATAATTATTAAAAATGGTCAATAATAAGTGCTCCAGCAACATTTTTTTATTTGTTTTAAGTATCTCCACAAACTTATAACCTTAGGACAGCAGCTAAAATTCACTCTAAACAAGTGCTTTGGCTTGAGGAATGATTGTCCTGTCTGCAGAAATGAAATTTTATTATAAAAACAGCACATAAGCCTCAAAACCAAATTAATAGCTTTTTGGGTAAATGCTGTGGTCATCTGCACAGCAACTAACATGCTGTGAGCTGAGCTGAAAAAGTGATTATTTGTGAGAGGAGCAATAAGCACTTCTACCAGCAGCTATGTATATGGAGTAAATGCAAAACCTCTATATTCTGGGTTTTTTTCTCCTTTCCTTTGGCAATGCACAAGCTACACATTTGTGTATACACATGTATGAGAGGACAAACACACACTCACCATTCACTTTGTAAAGTGTTGCATAATGTATACCAAGTTTTGAATTTTAAAACCCAGAAAAATCTTCTATGTATTATTTTATCAAACATGTCAGACCCCTTCATGGTTTTGGATGTGGGTGTGGAAATCTGCAAATGACTCACCATGGCTGGCCTGGAAGTCCAGGCGCGCAGGGATGGACCGTGCAGGGAGGAGCAGGAGGTCCCTTCCTGCACAAGGAAGCCTTCCTCACACCCTCAAAATGCCAGCTCCAAAGCACCTGCCTCTTGCCAAGTCGAACCAGACACTGGTTTTCCAGAATCCAGTATCTGTTTTTGAGGCTAGGTCTGAGTGAAGCAGGCAGATGAAAACAAAAGTGTAGTAAGGTATCAGGAGGTTGTCAATCCAAACCTTGCATCCCTGGCAGGATGGCCTGTGGCTTGGATGATGAGGCCCTACAGAATGCAGGAGCAAAAAGGAAGATGTGCTACTCTTCAACAACTTAATTTCCTGTCAATATCCAGCTACAGGTGAGATGTATTTTCAAATGTGGGATGTCATGAGTACCCCAAATTCCTGTTTCCTAAAGCACATCTATGGGGCAACATCGGAGTGCTTCGCCAGGGCTGACCATTCTCCTCAGAGATCATGGAGCAAATTCACATTAGGTTTAAAATTAGTCACACTCTGTGTGGCCAATGATATAGTTTATTTTTGGTAACAGTGTGATATTCACAAGCATTACTTAATTCTATTGCCTGGGTAGGAGAACTGAGGCATGGAGTGAGGTGGGCTCTGCTCCAAGGTCATGCAGACAGTTGGTGCAGCATAATTCCGAGATTCCTTTTAATTGTTGAAGCCACTTTTGACTTTCTGAAGCCCCTAACTCAAGTAGCTGGGGACCAAGGAAGGGGCTGCTTTTCTGCTCTGCTTGTGCTCTGCTGAGGAGACTCATCCCACCATATTAAGTAGGAGTCAAGCACAAGCCACTACTGTCCTACATTAGCTTCCCTCCATGCCTCTTCCCCTGGAAAAGACACAGGGAAAGAAGGAGCCTTAATGATGCCCAGGGGGTGCCAATAATTTTAACTACAGAGAGTCATTTTTGTTAATGGAATTCTGCCTGATGCAGTTTGAGTAAGGAGGATGAGAGACTCTTTCACTGTGTTTTTCTAAAGCAAATATTTAGTACTTTCATCTGCCAGTGCCTTAACATGCAATCTGTCACCAAAAAAACCTATTTATGTGTGAGTTCATGGAAAATATATCATGTTTCAGATAGCAATTGAAGAACAGGGGGTATCCCATTGTACTGCTCAGAAATGTAATTCATGGAAACTGGGTTGCAAACCACACAACTAGTTAGTTATTATCCCATCTGCAGTGTGACAACAACACAGCTTAATATTGATGTTTCATCCTTTACTTGCCACCACCATCTTCCTGTCCGTTGAATAAGCTGGGGCAAAGGGTAACAAAAGAGTTTCCATCATCACTTGTCCAAGAGTTTTCATCAACTTCCATCCACTTCATTAAACACCCTAATTCCCCAGTGCAATCCATAGCTCTCTCTGGGGTGCCAACCCCACGCTGTCATCTACATGGAGCACCTCACACACCTGTCAGCAATTTACACCACCATAAAATGAGGCAAAGAACTCTACAACCAAGCACACTTCTCCAGGGCTTTGTTTTTCCTGGCTGGGAACACCAAGAATATCATGCACATATTTGAGCTGCTCCACCTAGTCATTATCCCAAGAGAAAAGGACAGCCACACTTCTGGTATATAGAGCCACACAACCAGTACAAACACAAGCTCCTCTTGGCTGAGCTGCCTGGAGATTGCTGCGATTTCCAACTGACCCATCACCAGCCAGCTCCGTTTCTTGACCACCCTGGTTGTGGCTCCCATTCTCCGTCTGCTTTTGGCACAGCGACAGCAGAGGCTGGGGCTTTTGTCGATTCCCTCCCCCTCCTATTTTGCTTTGTGCCTGGCCAAACTCCTGCCTTCCTCTCTGCCCATTAGCAGGCAGCATCAATGGGGTGAGCGGAAGGAGGTCACCGAGCGCTTGGCGGCCGCTGGGCGCAGACGCCGCGTGGAAACGCTTCCAGCACAGAGCGGGACGGCGCTATGGTGGCACCATAGGGGACGGAGAGAGGGCTGGCTGCACCTTGGCCATCGCTGATCTGCTAATGCAGCGTGGAAAATCACTGGAGTCACTTAGTGGCACACAAACAAACCAAGGGATTTATTATTTTTCCCCTTGCCTTTACCACCCAGCTAAAAAAAGGTCAAAAAAGCCTCCTTGTACAAACTCAGGAGTTTTCTTCACAAAACTCACTGTCCTACTTGCAGCTGACTAATTTCTTTTGTAGTAGATTTAACACTTGACCAAAGCTAGCTCTGAGAGCGGACCTGCAACAGGCTGTTACATAGAATTTGGTGGTTGTATGATTAAGAATAATCTATAGGGGTCTTCCACTTGTATTTTTAGATAATGGAGGCTGCTCTTGCACCGCAGCTGCACAGAGACCAACCATTTCTATTACTGAAAGTACAAGGTTAAGTGACACACCCGAAGTCAAAAAGGGCAACAACCTCCTTGATTTGCAGTCTGCTGTTTTAATACTCAAGACAATCCCTTCCAACTTGCAACATTTCCATTTCCAGATGGAAAATTGCTTCCCTTTTACAACACAGAAATCAGAAACAACATTGAATCAGCTGCTGTTATTTTCTTTATTCTCATTTATTCACCTCTGCTTTTCTTACCTTTCCTTGGCTTATACACTGGAATCAATTATCTAAATTTCTTGCTCAGCTGAAGTTGCAGTTCTACAGTCATTACAAAGAGAGGAATTAGATTACAGAGGAATTTACCTGCTGGAAACTGCCATTACCTTCCCAAGTAGAGCACATGGCAGAAGTTTTGAATCATGCTCAATAAAGCATGTCCAGCCTACTGTGACAGTGTTCCTCAGTCACTCTGCTGTGGGGATGAGGCACTTACTGGGTTTCCATCTTCTGCCACTGTCACCTAAAATCCCTCCTCTCCCTAATCCACACCAAACCTTCTTATCCAGGGTTCTTATTTCCTGCTCTGGACAGCAACAAGTCTTAACCTACTCAAGGCAAAAAAGTTCTTTTATTGCTATTATTTCCTATCTGGCTGTCTCCAGGGTGGCCCTGGGGTTTCCACAAGCCCTGGGGACATGTTGCTGTTTAAGCACAGCCATGTGCACCTTGCACCCACATGCTGGCCAGGGACATCTGCACCAACATCCCATCCAGCAGTGGGGCCGGGCTATGGACTCATTTTGCACCGTCCAGTCTGGCTGTGCTGCTGCTTGCTGTCATCACTGCTGGTTTGATCATCTCCTTCTGACTGGAAATATATCTCCAAAAAGAACCAGGGGGGTCATCCCAGCCATATCCACAAACAAGCTGTGTTCACTGGCAAGAAGGAAATCAAAACATCTGCTCTCCTTCTCCCAGCCAGCAACCAACTTACGTCTATTTTAGAGCCATGTTAGTCCTTTCCTGGCCACAAGTACCCAACAGCTTTTTCCTGCCTGCTGTGAAGAGCAGGTTTCCTCACCTGTCACTTCAGCTTGTTGTAAGCAGAAGCCTGACCTGAAAGCCACCGGCAGTGATGACACGCTCAAACGAGCGTCTACTGATTGAAGGCCCTCGTCATCACCCTTGGCCCCAGTCCTGTAGATCATGTTAAATCCAGTATTATCTCCCTGCAAACTTTGTTTTCATGAGAGGTGAAAGCATGACACCAGAGCCCGGACCCGAGGGGCTGAGTAAAGAGCCTGTCAGATAGAAGGTGGCTGCAGATTGGAGAGCAGGATGAAGAGGATGAGATGCCATTGACACCCTCCCTTATCCCTCCTTCTCTCTCCTCTTATGAAGAATTTTTTAATGAATTAAAAATAAGTAAAATAATGAATTGGAACTTGTACTTTGCAAAAGAAAAATAAGTTTGGCGTGAACTAAATGTTCCCCTGTTGTCTGTAAACTAAATGTTCACTGGAAAAGTGAAATTAGTACTGGATTCAATAAAGCCTTCTGCTTTAGCACAACACAAGCATGTACCCCCATTTGCAAGTGCATATCGCCCCTTTGAGGTAAGACAGAGCTCTGATACTCATTCCAAAGAGCCAGGTGTGATGCATCTCCTCTCCTTGGGTTATGCCACTACCCATCACAGCTGGGGTGCACCTCCCTCCAAGATGAGCGTCTAAGTCCCATCCTGACTGAGCTATTTACAGACACCATGAGATGCACTCCTCCAGCCTCACCTGACTACTCCCTGAGAGACCTGGATGGGTTAAAAGCAAGACACAAGAGATTGTTTCCATGTGGAAACAACTTTGCCTCTACTACTCTGCCAAACATGAAGTTTTAAATAGGCTGTGGGTAGAAATGACAGCATGCCTGAAGGTATCTGAGGCCTGTAGAGAACACGCACAAGAATAGGATAAGCAGCAGAAAAGAAAAAACCTTAGGTTCATATGCTGCTCCTTAACAGAAACAGAGCTTTAGCAAAATGTTTGCTTGCAAAGATTCACAAATTCATAAAAGACCCTCTTGAAACATGTAAACCACAGTCCAACATGGAAAAGCAAGGTGTTGAACTGCTATGTAGAAGTGAGGTCATAGTTATATTATTGGACCTGAAAAATGGAAAAGTCATTGTATGACTAAAGGATTAGGAGTGGGCCCAGTAAGTGCTGAACTTTGTATCCTGGCTTATGAAGACCCCTCTCAACCAGGAAAGCCACACAGCTGACGTGGTGGATTAAAGTCTTAACCTGCTCAGCAACAAAACCAGCAATAATAATGTGACAGGAAAGAATTGCCATCACACAGAAATTCATGCTCTGGAAATTATGGGATATATTTAAAATCTATTCCATGATTTAAAAGAATGAAACATTTTACCGGGCTTATGAGATTTCACTGTATGAGTTTAAGAGACTTGGACTGGATTTGTTAATTCCATGTAAATCATGTTGTCTATAAAGTAGCTGGCATGTCAGCAATGTGCACTGGCTTAGCTATGTCTGGTGAGATTTCACATACTGCACTTATTAAAAAAAAAAAAAAAAAAAAAAAAGCAAGCATGCCACCCCCAGCAGTTTATAGAACATGCTGTGGAAATTCCAGGAGTAGTATCATTCCATAAACACATTTAATACTCATACACATTATATATACACGTATAGACGCATATACACACACAATGAGGTGGATAATTAGGCGATAAATTGTGGAAACATGATAAATTGCATTTATCTGGCACCTTTGATTGCTTCATCTGTTCTCTCCTCACTAATCCATCTCTGTGGAGACTGGTTTCGAAGATTAAAAATCCCTGAGAATTTTAGAAAACAGCCGTATTTTTTTTTAATTAGCCTTGAAAGATTCGCTTGCTTACCACTATAATTTTCTATACTCCATCCAACAGTACTCTTGATCCAACATGCAGAGTGAGGAATACTCACTGCTGGCATGGACTGGAAAAAACACTGTGCAATATGGATAGGAACTTAATATTGTGGTGCAGGGAATCTTTTTTTTCTAGTCATATGTTGCATATAACCCATGGTCGTTATTCAATGTTTAACTTGGTAAACAGAGATAGTGCTGAAAAGAACTTTATATTTTACATGAGCTCAACTTACAAGTAGCAAGGCAATAAGAACATTCAGGATTTGTCCAAAAGAGGGTGTTCATCAAACTACCCTGCTCTGAACTAATCCAAACGAAATAGGTTTGTTATCAGAAATAACCCACTCTAAGGCTATTAGAGTTGTACTGCTTTGCCTCCTGTCTCAGGACACACCCTACTATTGTCATTATTAAACCATGTTTAATGACCTAAACACAATTACTTAAAGTGACTTGCCTTTAAATCTGTATTGATAACTAAACAAAAGGAGTGAATGTTCCATTTTCTACTGTATTTACTTACTTGGCAGTATTTGCACAACTGATTTACCAACCTTAATGCTATGTGCAGAGAGGTATTTACCATCTGATTGGGAAGAAGCAGGGAAATGTGAAGGCTGAGAAGGAGTAGGGGCGCACCCTTTTCACGCAGTGGTGGCCACGCTGCTTGGCAGGAGCAGATCCATTTGGACAGGCTGGAATTCCTGCCAGACCATCAGTCTATTTTTATAAAAGCCAAGTTTGTTTATCAGCCATGCTCATGAAGTCACCACCTCCTGAAAGCTTTTGAGAAGCCAGCGTGAAATGAGCTTCATCCCCACAGTTCCTGTTGGAACAGCCTCACTCTCACAATTAACTAGAGGTGGACCAGGTCCAAGACCAAGAAGTGATTGTGCGACCACCTCAGTGGGCTAAAGCCAGCAGTGGGTCTGAGCATGTCAGCTCCATGCCAGCAATTCCCTCCCCAAATGAAAGATAGCACTTTTAAAAGCATAGCCATGAGTGTGGGATGCTGGGCCAGAGGTTTCTTCCAAAGGAAATTCTTCTGTGACGTACAGAATGACCTCTAGTCACATCACTCACTAAAACCTCCCACCCAAATCCTACACGTAATATTCTCCCAGTGATTTTGATTAAGGGCTAAAGCTTCTCATAAGGAAACAGAATGCACATACACACACAGAATGGAGGCAGACAAAGCCACGTTAAAACCATCATTCAGGTTAGGAGGTTAAATGGATTATAATGGGGACATCCACAAATTCCAGTATCATTAGTTAAAAGAGAGGGTTTCTCCAGAAACTGTGAGGGGGGTCCTCCATGGTATTCTGGATTCCTCTGTATTCTCATATAAGTCCTTTCTTCAGATTCCTCATAAAGGAACACCTGTCACTAAGAGCAAGTTTTCCAAACAAACTCTTATGTTGGCAAATAATCTAGTCCAGTCCCCAAATCCTCCAGAGATTTCTGCACTGTATGAATTCTGCAGCATTGAAATCAAAGTCAGAATATTAAAAAAGTACCAGGTTGAAAAGTACATCTGTGGCAGGAATAGATTTAAGCCATGTTTCATCAAAATCAGTCCATCAAAATAACAAGATATTCCCTGCTTTCATGCTGTAAGAATGACTACATTTCAGAACAGCACTGCAAGGAGTCAAAACTCAATTAGGAATGAAGCCAAATAATAATTGGATTCATTTTTGAATATTAATAGGATTGAACAATTAAGTAAGAAAAAAGTGAACTCAAAAATCTGAAACAGGATTTCAAGCACCAATTCCTTTGAGCAATGAGAACTGCCACCAACTCATGGGCTGATGAGGCAGGAAGCACACAGCTAACCCAGTAAATGTAGATATTGGCTGAACTCCTTAAAAGTGGCCAAAATGCATAAAGAATACCTGTGCTAGTAGGAGAAGATACTCTGGGTTAACAGCTTTGCTTCACTTCCACACTCAAATTTTGGAGAAATGAATGCACACACCTAGAGCAGGAAACATCCATTCATTGTTCCTCCTTAGGAACACACATGAACTCCAAAGGGCAAGTGATAAGGGCTAAACAAAAGTAAATCATTTCACAACAAAGGAAAGCATTAATAAATTCAGCTCATGAGCGTCTTCAAGCTTCATTAGAAAATTGAGACTTAAGGTCAACCAAATACAGGAAGATATTAAGTCAAGATAAATAAACTAGTGGCCCCCTTTTTTCCTCTAAGCTCGGAAGACAGAGGCATGGAGCCAACCAGTGTACATTCCTCAACAAAAGCTTCAGTTACCTCTTCTCAGGGGGTCAGATGTACTGTGGCTTCATATAATAGCGGGTTGGAAGCATAAACAAATTAGGACTGTTAGTTTGAAGGGGGACATGACCGTTGCCTTAGTATTGACCATCTCAAGGTCAACAATTACAAACAGCTTGAAGGATTACAGCATCCCACAACAGCTGGGGCTGGAGGGACCTCTGGTCTCATCCAACTGCCCTGCTCAGAGCAGGGTCTGCTACAGCAGGTTGCTCAGGGCTGTCCAGTCAGGTTTTACCACCTCCAAGGATGGAAATGCCACAATCTCTCTGGGCAACCTGTTCCAGTGTTTGATCACATTTACAGTGGAAAAGCCTACTGTTTCTCACACTGAAATAGAATTTCCTGTATTCCAGTCTGTGCCCATTGCCTGCTGTTCTGTCGCCAGGCATCACCAAGAAAGGCCTGGCTCCTTTGTTTTTACTCCCCCACCAGGTACTTACATACAAGATCCCTCTGGCCCCTCTTCTCCAGGCTGAGCAGACACAGCTCCCACAACCTTCCCTTATAGGAAGGGTCTCCAGTCCCTCAATCATCTTTAGGGCCCTTTGGTGAACTCACTGCATTAAATTCATGCCTCTTTTGTAGTGGGGAGCCCAGCACTGGGCCCAGCATCTCAGATGTCACCAGGGCTTAGCAGAGGAGAAGGATCACCTCCCTCAGCCTCTTTACACTCCTCCTGGGCCACTGACCTGTACATCTGCAAGGAAGACAAAGGCTTGGGCACCCCAGGAGCCATGGGAATCTAGAAGGAAAGGACTACACCTGCTCATGTGGCTACTTTCCCTGCCACCTTCCCAGGAACTCTGGGTGGATACACCCACCATACTAAAATGCAGTGGCATGTTTGCAGGAAAGCTCTACAAGGCTGAGGAGGAGGAAGAGGGTCCTTCAGCCTGACTCCCCACTGCAGAGCAAGCAAGTTACATGTTTGAGAAGAAAACACCATGTGCACTTTAAGTCTTAAAACAACACTGCCAAGCTAGCCTGGGCTATTTTTCTGGGTGTTGCCCTAACATCTTGATCAGCCACAGAAATGCCTCAGCTGGAGTTTAGTCATGATTCTAACCCAGACTAGCTGGCACCACTGGGTTAAACAAAGGGCAGCCCTGCCTTGCCTCCTTCCTGCGCCCAAATTAATCAATTCATCCCTGCTAATATCAAAAGGATGTGAGCACCTGAATGGTGAGGGGTTACACAAATGAGCAGGAGATTTAAGTGACAGTTTTATAGTATCAAGAAAATGCCATCGTCCTGCAATAGTTTTCCAAAGGAATTCTTGGATGCCCTCACCTCTATTTCTTCAGACACATAAAAAATGGATTTGATAATACAGATAAAAATACAAGGAATGTATGTCAGAGCAATGAAAAGGAAAATGGATAGTGTCTTACCCCACTATAACTTCTGTGATTGTTGCTCGAATTATGGTGATCGTAACCTGGAAAAGGGAACAACTTCTTCCCCAGGAGCTCCAAGCATGGTGTCAGGGCTATTTTTACCAATTAACAGATCTCCAACTTGTCACAGAGAAAATACATTGAGCAACAAGTCTAGCTGCCTCATCTCATCACATGATCTGCCTTAAGAAAACCTTTTAGTTTTGGTAGAATTAGCATGGAAATATGAAACATTTCACAGTATTTCGCAGCACCCACTCACACATTATGTTGTATATCCTGCATGTGTACATAAAATACAGACTATAATTCACATACGGAGAACACACACTGATTACTAATTGGGTACAAAATATATATACCACTCCTTTTCCAAAAACAACAATATTTGTACTTGAATTACTTGTCATCCAGGCAGCAGGCTGGTGTTCACACTGCTACTTTAAAAACTTATGCAGCTGCACTGAGTTCTGTCTTTCCTGAGATAAAAGCATGTCCTGAATATTCTTTATTCTTCAGGGCTACTAATTTGAACACACCTGTCACTCTAAGTAGAGGGAGTTGTGGAATATTGACATTCTATTGAATTATTTAAGATAAATTAACAATGTTTCACATCCTAGGAGATTGCTATTTGCAGAAAAAGCCTGACATACTTGTGCTTAGACCTAGAAGCCAGAATGGGGAGAAGTTACAATTTATAAACTATTTTTTATTCCGCATGGAAATAAACAGCAGACACGCCAGCTGACTGCATGTGACTTGCCTCAGTGCTGCAAGCAGCACTGCGAGTTTTGAATATTTTATTCTGCTTTGTTGCAGATGGCAAGGACAGGAGTTCTTATGTATCACCTTGCTAATTTATGGCAACGCCAGCCCCTTTCTAGTCAACGTAGACAAAATGTTGATGACTAGACTTGAAGCTACAGGATGCTCATTCCCTGTCAGCAGAAGTCATGTTTAGGCTTATGAGAAGGTTAGAAGGCATTAGCTCTCCTGCTCTGCAAATCCCACAGAGGGACCTTGAGCACTGCTGCTGTTCCAGGCCTCTACCCTGACTGCAGGCAAGAGCTGAGATACTATAAAGTCCAAGGACTTTTTTTATGGCAACACAATGTTCCTGTCTGCCCATGCACAGACACGGATCTTTCAAAGCTTGGTGAGTTTGAAGCAAAAAGTTTACAAATAAGAGGAATCATCAGTTCTTAATGGGTGCTGTTGCATAGGTGTTCAAGCCTAGATAGACATAATGTTCACAGACAGGCACACAGCCTGGTGAATCACCACCATAATTCCTTCGCAGAATTATGGGCTTGGTTGGTGTGCCGAGAAACGCTGTCCAGGATTTAACACCAAGTCACTCTGGGTGGGAATGCTGCCTTCCAAATCCTCACCTGACAGACTGGGGAACATTAGCATGGAAAGGCAAACATATGTACACACATATGCAGATACATCTGTATGTATATGTGTATTTTATTTACTTGCTTTTAAGTGTGCATAGATATGTGAAGGGAAAGTCAGAAACACCTCCCCTTCCTTCCTGTTTTCCCTTTCTCCCTCTTTTTTTTTTTTCTTTTTTTTTAATATTTTCTGCAAAATACAGAGCAGATGTTGAGAAGGGTGGTTGAAGAAGAACATCCCCAGAGAGCAGAAGACAGCAACAGTGTCTGCTTGCCTGTTTTTGGGTGGGTGTCATCAAGACCTGAAGCACCAGTGAGGTGCCCAGTGAGAAGTGACCCTGGAGCAGCAGCTGGGGACAGGGACAGTGGGAACGGGGCTGTCCCTGGGCTCCACATTCTGGGAAGGAAGCCCATCCCTCCTATCCACCCAAAGACCTTTGAACATGGAGAGGAACAATTTGGCATCTGACAGGCCACCAAGGGCACAGTACCCCTTTTGCAAACATACTGCTGAGTCACTAACCATGCCAGAGAGACTGACAACAGGAGATTAGCATGAATTTATGGCTCAAGTCCCTTGTTTTTCTTCATCATGGTAATGACTCATTTCCTACCCACAGGGGCAAAGGGCTGGCTATAAAACCTCCCATTGTTTCTCTCACTTACCTGCTAAGGAGATTAAAACAGATGCTTATTTATGCTCCCAGTTTCTACAGAAAATTATGTAGGAGGAGTTTGGGAAAATATTTCAAAGTGTGTGCATGTGTGGATGTGGAAAGAGGCTGTGAAAGGAAAAGAAGACAAAACCCAAATGGAGTTAATCTTCAATTCAGTATTAGTTGGATTATCCTTTATATACAAATGGATATACACCTCTAATCTTGCAGATAAAATAATAAGCATACATGGAGCCAGGCAGTGTTCATGCCCCTACCAACACCTGGCTAAGGCTGATGTGAGCCCTCAGTTATTTTCTCCATCCCACTTTTGTTGGCACATTCCTACTCAAAAGTTTGAGTCTCTCACATGTTTTCAACAGCTTCTTTCCCAGCCTAAATATGCCACGCCATTTTTATTTTTTTTAATAAAATCCCACAAATATATCCCCATGTTTTTGAAGTTCTTATTTCACAAAAATAAACCCCACAAAAATAAAAACAAAAAAATCCAGCAGGTAGGAAGAGGTTTCAAAATCCAGTATCTCCAAGCTCATTAGAAAACCAAATAATTTTATCACTGTTTAGATAACCAAAAGAGCCAAAGACACCAAATATCAAGCATCCATCATCACTGCATGCAACAAGTAGTTTAAATTTTAAATACTGCATGTTTCCAAAATCCTGTAGCTTTTTATAAATGATCTACAGTAGGTTCAACACAGTTGGAGTCATGCTAAGAAAGGAGTTAATTTTACAGCAATGAGGGTAAGAGCACCTCTCAGTAGCACTACCAAAATACTCTTTTATTTTCTTTTGAACAGCATAAATAGAACTTTGCTACCATTTCTTCCTAACCATTTAACTTATCAGTCCTCAAATCATACTAATTAAGCATTTATTATACATAGTAAACCACATAAAGAAACTTCTTGTTCAGGAAAAATGCCAAATGCTACACGGAGCTCTGGCGAAGTCTTCTCCCACCTTCTGTGAATCATGCTTTTCAAAGAGCAGCATGATCCAGAAAAAGAATCAACACAACTCTTTTTCACACAGAGGTTTTCTATAGTGTCTACTTAGCAACTTATGTGGAGTACCTTCATACCAAAATGGCCATAATAAGTACTTTGAAGTACCACCCTTGAAACAAAGGCCTTATATACACAATTTAAATTATTGCAAGTCAGGAGCTACCAAGCACCAGCTGAGCTCTTGCACTTCAGCTGATGCCTGGCACTTTTATTAGTTCTCAGTAATTCCTAAACCTAAACTGTGATTAAATACAGTTTATCTTCAGAAAGTGCTGAACATGTCTTTTCAAGTGAGCTTCCCAAGTCAGGTGTCCAGCAACACTTTTCATTTTAAAAAACTCAGCCCAACATTCAGAGCATTTAACTCCTGCTGAAACCACCACAGCCATGAGTGCAGCGAGCAAGGACAGGAAGCAATCCTTCTCTAATTCACATGCTATTAAACACAAGTGTTGCTTACTGGCTCCCAGAGTAGGAAACACTTCTTCTTCTGCCATCGCTGTTGATACCGATGGAGCCCTAAGTAGAGTTAGATATAAAATATGCACAAAGGTGCTAAAGTAACAACAGTAATGTGGGGATATTTTAAAGGAACAAATGCATCAAAAGATACACATTTTGTTACTTCCCCTCTTTGCCACCCTAGTGTTTAGCAGCAACAATGCAAGAACGAGCAAGAATTCAGCTTTTAGATCTCAGGCTGGGTTTTGCAGACTAAACCATCCAAAATTCTAATGTGTAAATTGGACAAATATGGGTCAAAAATACCATTGAGAATGACATACAGAAAAGGATAATTTTAATGAAAGTATTCTCAGAAATGTACTTTAAAATAAGGCTACAGATCCAACGTATTTCCACACATCTGTTTTGCCACAGTAAAAAATTGTATTTCTTGGAGGTCACCATGTTCTCTTGAGGTATGAGAAGAGCATGACTAGTGAAGAACTTTGTACAATTTAGACACTGAAAGAGCTTTAAAAATTGCTACAGAAATTAGAGCAATCCTGTGATAGTGCTCTATTTTTTTCCTTTCCTTTTTAATTTTTTTTTAACATTATAAAGCAATAAAAAGTAAAACCTTAAATTGCAAGGCCTTCAGTCAGGTCATGCTGATCTCAGTATCTTTAGTTCTCATCCATCTTACCCGCCACCGAAGGTGGTGTACCTTTGATGTGAACTAATTACATTCGAAACATTTTGTCAAACAGCTTAATGCAGATGCCAAATAAGCTCTGTCTGTCTAAACAGGGCTTTAGACAACTTATCACTTTCAGTGTTAACTAAGAGCTAAGTTCCACTTCAAATAGAATATTATGCTGCACAGGAAAAGATCTGCATATAAAACTCCTAAAAAAGCCACACTATTGGTTTTTTATTTCAATGCTGCTACATTCCCATTGTTCTGCTAGAACGGGCATTACTGTGCATGAGTGTGTGTGCACATATGTGCAACAATAAAATACACAATGCTGAAAGCAACAATTCTTTTATCTGATAAAACTATCTACATGACAAGAGGAAGTGTTTAAGAACAAGGCATTCTGTCTGCTGTCTGCAGCATCATTTCACGATCTCCTCAGACGAATCTTGTTGATTAAAAATGTATTAAAAAGAATTATTATTGCAACACAAAAAACAACAAGGAGGGGGAACAACAACCAAAATTCTGCATCCACAGAAGTGGAGTCCAGGGTGCTAGAGGGGAGAGAAAATTGTTCTCCTGATCCTATAAGTGAAAAAATGGTCTTTCACTTCTGAGCAAAAGCCTCCAAATTTTCTCCCTGGGAGTAAGGAGGTGAGGTCGGCAAAGTCAGGGGAGAAAGACACAGCAAGAGAAGCCTCTGAAGGGGACTGGAGTTCACTCATCATGTTTCTTAAGAATTCTCCTATTTTTTCTGCAGATACTCACATTTGTTAAAAATGCCTCTGTTGTATTTTCTTTAAAAAAAAAAAAAATAAATGAACACTGATTCTAACATGCCTTGATGAAACAACAGCCCTCCCCACGATGGCCACCACCATTCTCTCATTAGATCAGTTATCTAATGTGTGTCCTCATACCTTTCTTTTGGCGTACACTACAAACCCCTCTTCTCTTACCATCAGTTTTGGCCCTTAAGCATGCAAGCAGTGATCTGAAACCCTTTGCTATTCCTCTGCACATGTCTTCAGCAGGGTCTGGTTCACAGAAAACTACTCCTTTTCAAGCAGAAGGGAAAGGTTACAAGTTTTTCCACAGTTTCAAAAATACTGAATATACTGTCCTGGAGATTCAGATACATCTCCTTTAAGTTCACCTGCCATAGTAAAAATGTTGTTGAAACTACCTAGAAAGTATCTGCTGTTGCAAGCAGGGAAAACTGTCCAGTTCCTGTTATATTGGTGAATACTGCAGCCTCTTAAAATGCAAATATTATATACCTTTACAAACAAAACAAAACAGAACAAAAAGATAGATAGTTTCTCCTATTTAATGCCATTGTAAGATTACAATAACAGCCTAGTCCCACCTTTTCCCACTTATTCCTGTGTCCACCTGTTTACATCAGTAAAACCATCTCGTCTGTCTTATGGAAAGAACAGCTGATGTGAGGTTCAAATTAATTTGGGGCAGGAAAAAAGGGGAGGAAATGTGTTAACAGCCCAGTTCTCCAATTTAGTGTACATAGGCCCAAGCACAAGGCAGAGGTCAAGGACTGACTCTTCCCACAGCATGATTGTCTGGAAGAGTTTAGATGCTTGTGAAGGTCCAGCCTCCTCCAGTCTGATTGCTTCCCTTATTGTCTAAGACAGCCATGCAACTAAAACTAAGCATCTGATAATTAAACAAGAGGTGATAATCAAGATATACACTTTTAATTGCAGAAAAGTTAATCACTGCTTGCTTGCTTAAGAATTTAACAGGATTCTCAAGGCACTACCAAGACCAAGAAAACCTTACAAACTGCTCAGATCTGGAGGTGCTCCTCTGCTCACCTTTTTGCCTTGCTTTCATTTTTTTTTTTTTTTTTACATTGAGCAGACCAGTTGCAGTTTTCAGCGTTTTGAACCACCTGCTGTGTGCACACCAGAGAGGCTCTCTGTGGGTTCTCAGGACATCTTTCCCTCCATCCCCACCTAGTCAATGCTCTTCACTTGGTTCTTGCCATTTTCCTTCTCTGCAAGTCACCAAAACTCTCCTGGGTCCTGCCTCCACTTCTCCTGCACTATCATGCAGAATCCACAAGGTTCTTCATGTGGTGAACTTCCAACCATCTCTACAGGGAGCTCATAACACTCCAAGAAACCACTTCTAATATTGCCTGCTCTCTCCAGCAACCTCCCCAAACCAAAGGCACTGGTCCCTGCCAAGAGCAACAGATTAAAACTCATTTAAGAATTTAGGAGAATTTTTCTGAGTTTTGAAGAGCCAGTGCATGCTCAGAAATAAAGACCACCTCATTACACATTACCCTCTCACTGCTTTCTACATCTGGCTTCATTTGAAGACTCTTAGCTCCCAGCAGAAAATTGTATTTATCAAGTTTGAGTATGACTAGTTTCTAAAGGTCAAATTTAGGCTAGAAAAAGGGAGGTTCCCTGTAAAGAAGACAAACCCATCTCCCTCCCTCTCCTTACTGTAAATGGCAGAAAATCAGCCTGTGGAATTCACTGATGCAAGGGTCAAAGACAAAATACTGTGGGCAGATAATTTTACAGCCAAAAATTATGGTAAATCCAGCAGCAACAGAGCAACCAAAGGCTGCAATTTTAGGGCACAATCTATTTGCAAATGGTTCAGGAAAAGTGGTGGCATGTCACACAGATAAATGTACAGACAGAACACTAGGCAATCTGCAAAAGCTTGCACTGGAGAAGTTATCAATGTCATTAAATGCTTGCGACACCTCCCTCTTTGCTAGAAAGAGGGGACTGTCTGTACACTGTAATTTTGTTTATCCTGTCCACCCTGTCTAGAAGGGGCCCAGTCCTGCTAGAAAACCAGCGGCTCGAGTTATCATCTCAGTTTGTATTTCCCTGGTACATCAATGTTTTAAAAACAAGCTATGGCAGAGGTCAAGGAAAGGCATCTTATATCAGAATGGCAAATAATGAAAAAAGGGTGCAAGACAGTGATACAGGTCCAGGATCAAAATGCTATTCAGTCATCTCCATTATTGTGTCTTGCTGGTATTTCAAGCAAATCAATCTGATCTCATCACTGTGTCTACTAATGTTTTTAAATACAAAGAGCAGTTTCTTATAATAGCACCTAGATTTCTCTCCTGGAAATATCTTTAGAATTCACATCTTATTAGCCACAAGAATTCCAATTACACATCTTCTCTTCTAATTCCTACCAGCTGATTATTAGCATTAGATCATAATAGAGTATTTTCTGCTAATATATTTCTTAATAACATCAAACTCCAGAATGCCTTTGTGGTCTAATAATTTAATAACTGTATTGAAGAGAGTACTAAATTACTGGAAAATGTTTTACTCTAAGTCTTTATTGCAGTTCAAAACCATGGAATATTTAAAATACGCTCACAGTTTAGCTGCATTAATCAGGCAAGTTTTACTTGCAACCCAAGAAAAATGAGCCCAAACTGTTTAAAGATGAACACATAATTCAAGTTTGTAAGGAAGAAAGAGGGAGAAGACAGCTACATCCACATGCACACACAGACAATAAAAATTTTAATACTGAGAAGAGAGTGCTGGATTTCTGGGTTTTGTTAGCAGATCTCTCAGTGCAGGGAATGATACCCCAAGACATACACTCGCAACACAAGCTGGTATCACCTACTAATTTACAGAACATTTTTCTTTCATTTTGAGGCCCATTAACAAAAAACATTAAAGCAAGAAATCAGAAAGTGCTCAAAGAACAATGGACATTGGAGACCACTGTCAATATAAAAAAATCATCCCATGTTTATATTGCAAAACTTAACCACTAAAAGAAATTATGAGTAATGGATCCTGTGGTGCCAGGGACTCTCTAAATTGGCCATTGACTCCTGCAAAAGAGTAGAGCTCTAGGGCTGGGATAGGCACTGCAAGTCACGACTAAGGAATGATAATGGGAAGCATGAGGTAGCTTGAAGTTCGTCTCCCTCTCATCTTTCTAGGCTCACAGAGCCCCCTCTGCCCTCCAAAATCTGCATAGGGAAATGTGCACCTACTGATCAATCCACATCCCTAGATAAACAGCAGCTCAACTGGGAAGAGTTCAAGGTAAACACTTCAACTAAAGAAGAAAACAAGCCAGGAATGGAGGAAGAGAGTTCACCTCTTTATTCGGTATCCTGTGTGGTGCAAATACTCCCAATTAGATGTGTCCATGTAATTTTCACATCAAACATCATGAACTCCATACTCAGCTCCCAAGGCAACTAATTGCATAGCTCACAGTGGATTTTCCCAAGTTTTTTGAGAACACTGCTGGCACTCTTCAATAAAGCCATTTAACATAACAGGAGGTTAAAGTGAGACACAAACACTTGCTTTTTTTAATTTACACCTTTCATTTACTTCCACAGAAATGTCAGGAAAGGGCTGAGATATTGTGTGATGTACTGTCATGTATGCTTCCTTTTAAGAGCTGGGTTAAAAGAAAAGGCTTGGATTAAGAGAATGTAATCAAGATCTATACCTTTAACAAATTTTTAGACAGTCAGAAGAGGGTGCATGCTCAAGGGCATTGATCTTAACGTGCCTTCAGAACAAAGAATGAGCGTCCTGTCTTATATATTTACAGACATGAAAACAGGTGGTAGGGAAAATCTGCAAATGCAATGACTCAGGATGATCTTTTCCAAAAGATCACGTAGAACTGGCCTTCACTGCAAGGACCAGGCTACTTTAACACTGTGCACATTGCACTGAACATTACAAACTTGCCCAGCCCTAGGAACTTCTAGTCTTTATTTTGTTATATTTATGCAGTTGTAGTAATTTTTTTTTATGGATGTCTTTCATGAAGCTCCAAGTTATGGAAGATCCTTTTTAGAGTAGGTGTAATAGTACCCAGCACAGGGAGAGGTGTTGGCAGTGCTGGATGCAGTGATCTGACATTATTGTGTAGGCTGTATTTTCAGCCTTTGGGGCTTCTCCAAGGATGGCGTTTACATCCAAATTCAGCAAGATATTTAAGCATGTGAATGGCCTCACAGATCTCACCTCCTGCAGCAGAATCATGGTTTCAGCACCTGCTGAAGTGTGGGCCTAAATGCAACTTTTCTGGTCAGGGAACCCCTGCTCACTCTCCTTTTTCTCCTCACCCAAAAATCCCATGTTCCCCGACAGGCAGCTGCTACTCAATACAAAAACCAGAGAGAGCTCTCTCTTAGAAAGTCAACATAACCTTCTTCACTTCCCAAAGACGTTTGCATCAAACTGATCAAACACAAGGGAATAATTACTGCCTCTTTCCCTCTTCCAAAACTCCACTAATGGAACTCCTCCATACAAACTATTGAAGGAAGACTTTTCCTTACAGAGCTGAAGTGCCAGATATTCTGAAAATCCAGCAAAAAACAGATATGTTTTACACATGCAGTGAAGACCCCAGTGGGTTCAGGACAGCCTCCAGTAGTGCTGCCAAGACCCTGTGTCACTGCAATTTATTTTAATGTGCAAGCACTGTAATTTACAGCCAGGCTAGATTTGCATACCCAGAGTGAGGAGAACCCATGGCTATTATAAAAAAAACCCATATAAATAAGGGTTTTTCATTAAAAACACTGTGCAATATACAAAAAAATTACTTAAAGGAATAGCAAGGAGGGGGCTCCATTTTTCCTCGTTCATTTTTAAGACCTGTGTTTGAGAAGGAGCAGGAAGACAACACTGGAGAGGTACATCACAAAACTCCTCTAAAATGAGTAACACCAGAAATAAAGTGTGCAGGGGAAAAAAATATAAGGCTTTGAAAAGCAAAACGGACATAATAAGGGAAAATAAAGGAAAAATAGGCAAAGCTTACAATTAAACAAAGTTTTACAAGTTTACTAAATTTTCCAAAGTTACAGTGAAACCTATTCACGTGTCAAGTTCATCTCCTCCAGGTTTAACCACCAAGAAGACACTCCAGTGTCTCTGTCATCCCTTTAGCCGAAAGCCTCTCAGATTCCCTACTTTGCTGCCTGAAATTTTGCCAAAATGAGATCCATGGGGGAAAACAGGGGAAGCCAAAACAACACTGACACTGTTTGGCAGAAGTGTATCCCACAGCTGCTCACAATATTTAATAAACAGAAGAGGCGAGTCTAGTGTTTAAGTTACAGAAGTTTATACTGAATAATATTAACTCCTATTGGCAGCACAGGGTAACAAAGTCAGTGAAGGGCCTCTACTGATGGCCAACATTCGCCAAGGGTTTCCTCAGAGGGACTGAATTCATACCCTGAGTGACACAGACACAGCTGGGGCAGGGGAAAAGTATGAAATGTAAAGGAAGGTCCATGCTTCAGTGGGTATCGATCTTGCACTCACAAGATTGCACTCACAAGGCATTGTACTGCAGCCAGGGCAAGGAGCTTGGGGCTTCAGCCATGTCCAAGGAGGAAGAAGGGAAAAGCTTAGAAGGTCAGCCAGTGTGTTGGCTGATGGTAAAATTCCCATTTCCAATATGGGCTGGGCGTGCTGAGCTGCTGCAGAGCTGCTGAGAAAAGCACATCCCCGTCCACAGTGGTGTGGAAGAAGCCCTCAGGAGAAGGAGGGTGGCAGCCCAACCTCCCTCCGAAGGGTGTGAGCAGACTGCAGCCACTATCTCTGCCTGTGGGTTGCAGTAGAGACAACACATTCATTTTCCGTGCTTTGCCAGGGCACTCCCTCTTCCCCCCTACCACTCCACACAAGACCATTAGCACTGTAAATTAAGTGTGATGTGTAAGTAGCTCCGTTCACCCTTCAGGAGATACGGGCCAAACCAAGGCACTCCGCTGTCAAGGATCCTGCTGCCTTAGCCAAACTCCGAGCGTTTTATTTCTGGTGTTATTACCCAAAGAAATTGCCTACTTAACAGATGAGAACAGCGCTGTAACAGAGACCAGACACTTGGAAATTTAGCACAACACATGAAACACAGTCTTACAGCATGGTAATTTTAAAAATGAACAGAAAATTGACTTGGCTAAGAACACCATCATATGGCTAAAATGCACAGCTAAGCATATGTTAGGTATTGTACAGTATATCCACATGGGTATCCCACAGCTTGGGGCTAGGATAGCTTGGATTCAAGTATTTTGGGAATACCATTACCTGAATGGGGTTTAGAGCCAAAATTACAAAGGAAATTGCTGCTTCCATTCAGCAGCAGAAAATTATTATCTCTCCTTGAGATCTCCAAAATATTAGAACACCCATTTCTCGTTTGAACAAGAAATTGCAGGCTTATAAATACTAATAGCCCATGTCCCTCTTCAGAGTGAGACAGTGCCAGACAGGGACAGCTACAGGACAGCCCACACCTGGTACTCCAGAGACCCTGGGTTTGCTGTCCCCAGCCACGGGCCACTGTCCTGTCAGTAACGTTTCATGATGTTTTAAACAATATACTTTTAAATGCCGAAAAAGAAATCCCTAAATAAGACAGCTGAGACAGGTTGGGGGCAAGGGGAGGAAGAGAATAGTTTGGCCAGCCCAAACTGTTTCCCCACAGGTCCTACTGAGAACAACTCGGGAAGAAGGACGAAAGCATAGGGAGAGAGTCAGGAAGGCTGGTAGATAAGCAAGAGACAGTGACAGCCTCAACTGCAGAAAGCAGAAATTATTATTGGAAAGGGAAGGAAAGCTGAGAGCATGAACTAAAATGAATATTCCCTGCAGGAGGAGAAAAGAGAAGATTTCATGCTTCTGAGCACTTCCTTATGGTGAGAGAGGAAGATACAAGTTTAACGAAGATAGTAGGTACACAGAAATTGATGAGCTAAGCACAAAACATAAACTAAAGTCAAGAGGCTTGTTTTGCTCCAACAAAATGCATTTTACTTCTTCCCTTGTGTCCACTCAACTTGTCAGAGGTAGCCCCAATACTGCTGCTGGTTAGTCTTATTTCTTTCATTTGTTTCAGCTGTGGACAGGCTATGCAGAAAATGGTGACTTTTTTGTCCTGCAGCCTGCGCAGATCCAGTTCTTCTGAAAACACAGTGGAACACCTAGCAAGAACACAACACTGGCTAACAAGAGAAAGGCTGAGGCTGATAAAATCAAGTCTCACAGGAGTTTGCTCCAGGTGGCTGTGTGAGGGAGGAAACTGTTTCTTTAAACAATGGGCTGCCTGCCACCCTCAGCATTTGCATCAAACACATCCATGACTCAGGCAATGAAGTGGTGCAACACCACAGGTCAGGGACCAGCTCAGTGCTTGTGAACAGGGGAAAATGGATTGGAATCAACAACTAATGCTGCCAGAAGGATTTCTCTAGCTAGTATCAAAAAGGAGAGAGGACTGGGTATCACGCAGCAGAGCTGCTGCCTCCCATGTGACTCTTGTCAGGGGACTCCAGCACTCTTCATTTTCTGGCAATTATAAAAATATGCTTGTGTGCTTGCTCAGGATTTTCTAGGATGCATCAGTTTCCCTTGGTTACTTTCAGTATTTCAGAAGCCATAAGGCATTGGCAGATAAAACAGCCCATTTTGTCACCACCCTGGGGTGAAGTGTATCATTTGCCTTGGCCCTCTTCTCTGCTTGGGAGAGGTGGATATTTGGTGGAAATTTTGTCACCTGCATCTGCAGGAGAACTGAATTTGAGAGGCACCAATCCTAGCATTCAAATGCAGCCCCTATTACAAGCAGTAGGGCCACACAGCAGCCACTTCTAACCTTTTTCCATTTTCTGATGAAAGACAGGGAGAAGGTCAGCCCACCAAAACCAGGCCTTCCCATAATTATCTTTACCTCCCCTATTACAGCTTGCTTAGGGACAGGCCACTCATGGTCATAAGTCAACAGATGACAAGCTGGGAGCCCCTGGCCGGGAGTCTCATTTCCCTCCATTGCTGAGCAACAAACACAGGTGAAGTGTGACCCTGAACCAGAGCATGAAGAGATGCTTTGACACTGATGGATACTCAGCTGAACGTGAGGCAGTGTTACTGCAGGCTGCCTTTAGCAGCTTGCCTTTGTAGCATTAAAGGAGAACAAACCCCACAGTGAGCTCTAAGCTCATTTGCTTGGTTGACTGTAAATTCCAGAGGCCAGATTTGGTTGTCAGTTGCATAAAACACAAAAACAACTATTTCAACAGAATTACTCCACATGCCTGGCCCTTATTCTCAATCAGTAATAGGGCAGATGCTGGCAAGATAAAGAGGCCATCTATGCTATCATTAATGAAGTTTCAGGTAAAACATGATGCAATGTTATTTCAAAATACTGACATATTGCTACAGGTATTTGGTGCTCTTCCCTTAATTACAATTGCTGGAGAGCACTTTTTTCTCTCCAACGTTTGCTTGCCTGAAACCTAATGGCTGTGCTAGAAAGCCTGCAGCTGGATGGGCTATTTTTCTTTACTCATCTCTGTCATTAGCATGCAAAACTTACAGCAAAGAGAATGGAATTTTTTTGGATAGACAGATTCAAGACCCTCTACAAAGAATTACAGAAGAAATATCAGGGAATCTCATCTGCTAATCTATCTGTTGTACAAACTCAGCTTCTATTAAACAAAAGTTGTATTAAAGCAATTTACCCATGCCCCCCCTCACCCCTGGATTTCCTTGCAGCACTTTGGTAAAATAAGCTCCCTCATTACCAATGGAGCCACAGTTGTCAAAGAAGCCAGTTGTTAAACAGCACTTTGCAGTGATGCTATTAAAGCTTCTGGATAAAAGCTGCTAACAAGAGCAAAACAACTGTCTGGCATTTCCATCCAAGATGCTTTCCCAAGTTCCCTACGCTATGCTGCAAGGAGGACTTGCCTGTTAGGCAAAGATGGCACTGCAGGCACTGGAGATAACGCTGCTGACAGCCTGCCGACCCCCCAGCTAGGCAGAATCTCCACCTTCTTAACTGGTTTGCAATGAAGCAGCAAGCTGACAGCCCACCACAGATCCCACCACAATCCACTGCCAAGAAGGGTGTAAAAACACCAGATCCACCAGAACATTCCTATCTAAAACAGGCTTACAACAGAAATGAGAGTAAAAAAGTAATTGCCATGGGATACAAAATGGGACTTTGTACCATTTGTGCCACTTAGCTGTTCTTCCTAAACTTGACAATTAATGGTACAAAACCCCAAAGGTTAAAGTACGTTGTTAAAAATTTAACAAGACTTGTAAGTCTCTGCAAGGGCTTTTGTTCTGCTAGAGTAGTGTCGAACCAAACACAATATAGTATAATTGTGGACAATAAAACATTTCGTTCCAACCAGCATTTTCATAACTCTTAGTCCTTTCATATAAACAAAAGTTACTTAAGGTTCTCATGTGAGAATTATCAGTCCATACTCATGGGCAGGACTTCTCACCCAAGTGGTGAGATACCACATGCCAGCAGCACAATATGGGTCTGTTACTGCTACAGTCTCCTGATAATAAAACTGGACCATGATTCTACCCTGAGGAAACATGAAATAAATATAGAGCTGCTAGGACATGTGCAGAAAACAGTCAAATACAGATTCACTGAAGGAGTATGAAACTAGAAATAGACAACTTGACCCCAGTATCTACTAATGCACTGGTACTGGGTTGAGTTATCCAATTACTGTTTTTCTAAATATTACAAATATTCAAACTTAAGAAAATAATTTGCTTACTGCTCTTTTCCATGTTCATTCTAATTTGAAACACCAACTTAGTTAGCAAACAATCCCTCCAAAGGAGAATAATGGTGGGAACTGTTGTATTATCTGATTTTAAACAGGCACACTCATCAGAGTATCTTTCCAATTTCCTAATAAGGACTTTGCAACACCAGAAATTCCAGTTCCTTCAGGGAATCTATCCTAGATTTTTATATGGAAACTCACACACACTATGAAAAGACCTGGGGGTACAGCAACTGTGTGAAGAATTTCATACTGATGATCCCTTAGAGAGAGGCCCTTTGGTAGCTACACACAGCAAGGGCATCAGACACTGACGGAAGTTCAACTCCTGCAAAACTCTGAGACTACATTTACCACAAGGGTTTTACCAGTTTCATTTTAAACACTTTGAGGCCAGAACCAAAACTCTTTCCTCTAGTAGTCTACATGGCAAATTAGAGATGACCACAAAAATGAAACCATGTAATACACCAGAGACCATGTGGGATTGTGGGATCCATTGTTTACAGACCCTGCTGCAAAATGGATGAGCTGCTTTTGTGGTGGAAACCCCCTTTCCTCCAAGAGTCCCAGATTTTTCAAATCATGCACTGACATTTGCATTCCCACCACTCCTGCCAACAAGCTCAAGCTTACTGCTGCCTCTTCAGTATATGGTGTCTACTCTCACATTAGTGGTGATTCTACTCCAAACTGTTTGGGGCAGATATGAAGGATAAATAAAGGATCCAATTTCTTGGCTTTCCTTAAGACGTTACCCTTAGCTTAAGGAGTTAGCTGAGAATCCCCACACTTTATTCTATTCAGTCTCTCTCTACTCCTTGTGCACCCAACAGGATTGATCATGCTGGAATCCAGTTTGGTCCCCTCCATTTCACTCGGTACGAACTTTCAGTATAAACCAGAAAATCATTCATAACTCTATTCATCCTCAGGCACTGGTCACTCTTCCATCCCCTTAGCCCAGCTCCCTGAGGTATAAGTTAAATCATCACTTCTCATGCTTTATCCATGAGAACATCTTTGCTAAATGCAGTTCACAAAGCCTCTGTGAAGACCTGAGTGCTCTCTGTTGACTGTAAGGAATCAGACAGGCAACGAACCAGCCTTACACACACCTGCTATTAGCAAATATTGACAAATAACTCACCTATCTTCTTCAAAAATAATTATATAGCATGTGTATTGCCCACATAAGTTAACTGACAGCACTGACAGTGTATTACTGCCCTAGTCTACAAAGACCTTTACACTTTGCCAGTCGAGTCACCAGCTCCAGAAAAGCTCAGGTGCTCATGAGGCACCATAAAGCTCAGGTAGGGAGACCAGCCTGGGTCATGGATACTGTTAATGGCATCAGCATACTCCTACACCCAGTGTACCTAGCGAGACAAATTAGCCTAGATGCCGCACCAGAGTGAGCAACATAATTCTGCATTGGCTTGCACCGAACTGTGAGGTTCAGCACACAGGAGGCCAAACTCCACTGGTCCTTTGTGTCCCTTCTCGTTCCCCTCTCATGCTTTCCTCTCATCAGACCCAGAGGATCCATCATAAAGCGAGGAAAAGCCATCACAAATATTCAGCTTGACATTCTGCATAATACAGGCACTGGCTATTTTTGTGTAAACTCAAATTAAGCCCAATCTAATGCAGCGTTACTAATGTTTTGGAGCAGGGAACACATACTTGCATAGGGTCATCCAGTGTCTGGCAAAAGCCAAGGTGCCTGTGACCTGCCCACAGCGGGCACGAAGCAAGGCAAGTGACAGGGCAGCATTTACACCCCGGCACAGATCTCCCTGCACACACGCACGGGCGGCACATCCGCATGCACGTGTGCCAGCCAGGTTATCTGACCTCAGTCAGATACTACCTGCGATTCAGGTCAGAACAGAAGAGTTTATTTTGACTCAATGCTAGCAGAGAATGCTTTTTGCCAGAGCAGCTCACTATATTGTATGATAACTGAATGAAGCTAATTTTCAGCAGATTCTATCTAACAGCTCTTAACTGGTAGAAATAGTTCAAGGTCTTCAAAGTATACAGTGTTGCATAGCCCCTGATTCACACATTCCGCTAATAACTGCCAGACAATTGTACTGAATTTATTCAAAAACCATTAGCTGCAGAAATTCATATTCTTCAATTCTGCCTCAGATACATGCTATATTACACTTACATTAAGGTTAATGTGCAATGCCAGCTCTTTAACAAAGGAACTGCAAATATTTGAAGTTACACCATCTCTTACCAAGGTGTCTGTTTTAAAGTTTATTGTTTCTCTCTCACAATTCCCCTTTCATCCCTGCCCCTGCCAGGAGAGTTGGGCTGAAAAAAATGGTGAGACTATTAGAGCAAATACAGGCGCATATTTGAGACAGTCTTTGTACATCATGCATATGCTACCAGCATTACAAGGATTTTTCTTTCATCTGTTCCTTCAGACATGAGCCTCCAAAATACTTAAAAACCTCTTCATAAATATCCTTGGAAAAACCATCATCGCATCTTCAGAGTGCTGGTGTGTTAAACGCCTGCCACCAAAAAAGGATGTTAAAATTTGTGAAGAGCTAGAGGTGGAAGCTGAGGAGCAGAAGTAGCAAGAACAGAGGAATGTTTAAACAAGAGAGCCTCAGTGAGAGGCTGAGACATGGCGTACTTTCTATAAAGAAATAAAACACACCTCCCATTCATGTTATAAAAAATGTTACAGGTAGGCAAACGTCTGTAATTTATCTAATACTCTTATATTCATGTTTGCTTAGGTTTCATGCAATTTATTAAGTTTTCAGTGTTGCCTACAGCAAAAAGGATAAACAAAAGCAGATGTGAACTCCCTTTTTTAAGGGCCCGCCAACCTCCCGCAAAGCTTGTAAGCAGCTGGGGAAGCCTGATTGCCATCAGCTCTGCATGGCCAGTCCAGCTGCCCTCCCCAGGCTGAGCCCAAAGGTGGTACACCCTGACCCACAGCACGTCTTGCCTCTTTAAAAGGGGCTTTTCCTCTCTGTTCTGTAAGATTTTGGTTGGAAATATGTTTTGTTGGCCAAGGGTTAAGTAAACCACAAGAACAAAGTAGCCTAGAGAAAAAAAAGAGGACCAGGACAACACAAGTGAGACACATCCCTGACTGATCACAGGGGACAGAAGATTTCATGAACATTTACACAAACTAGAAGCAGAGCCATGGAGTTTGCTAATCCTCAGCAGGGAATAACCAAGGCATGACACCTTCACTGCATCTACACTAAAAGGCTCTCAGTGACATCAAAGAAGTAGAAGCTTTACAAAATTGGTGTGTAAGACTTCACCATGCTCAGTCACAGAAGAGGAGGTACTGCTGAGGCATAGGAGATGCTGGAAGAGAACAGAGCATTACAAATCTGTATTTAGAAGAGTGGTGCCCCCATGCCCTGCTGGGCAGCACACACAGGGCACATCCATGCAGCAGAGCATGGCTCAGGACACCACCTGGGCCCATGCACCATGCCAGCCAGGCTAAAGTCAGCTCCAGTCTGCAACATGATGGGTTGGGTTTGCACTTGGTCAGCACTGGAGGAAATCCCTGAGTCTCTGCTCCCATCTACCCACACATACCTTCAGTTAAAGGCCATGGGGAGAATAGAGATGGAAGACCATGACACTTCCCACCATTACATGTATTCCCTTCATATTGCTGCAGCTCTATTTTTGGTGATGGAAGCCATCAAATAAGCACACATACTCCACAGTCTTGATTTTAACCAAGGAGCTGTCTCTAAGCTAATAATCTTGCATTTTCAATGACCATAAAAATCAACTAAAAACCAAGAGGCTGCAGGCTCTCTCCCTCTTACACCACATTGTCTCAAAGAAAAAGATTCAATCTTTTCCTATTTTGTACAAACCAAGAAGCCCTCTGAAACCACTTACACACAAACACACACTAGAGCAGTTGTTTCTCAAAAATTAACAGCCTCCAGATTAAAAGTTCTGTAAGGCAAAACAGGGAAGGAAGGGAAGAGTCCCAGTTCACAGGGTGCAGCTGAAAAATTAACAGACTGCTTTGAAAGAGGGAGGCAAATCTGCTGCACTAACGCGGCGCTAGTGAGCACACACATAATAAATTGGGGATTCCCCGTGTCAGGGCTGGCTCCGAGCGTGAATTGCAGAGTTCCAGGGAGGATCAATAACTGTCAGAAGGAGAAGAAAGTGAGCACTAAATTCACTCGCCTTTCATCTTCAACAAATGGAACAGAAAATCTGATGGATGACAGAACCTTTCGTTTCTATAGTGTTCTTGTTGAACTAAAGACTAGTGACATTGAGATGATTTTCGACATGCGCTTCTGTAGATCCAGAAGCAATTATAAAAATAAAAATAAAAGAATTTTGTTACAAAGAAGCCCCCAAACCAAAAGTAGCGATTCAGAAGGGCAGAGTAAAGAAAAAATATTAATGAAAGCCCGTGCCAGTGGTCAGCCCCTAGCATGTGAGAGTGCAGAGTTTTGGAAGCATGGAGTACATTAAACACAACACACCCCTTGCCTCCCCCATAATTAAGTTAGAGATGTGAGAGCAAAAGCAATAGAGGCTGTCTGTTTAGTTTCTCTGCTTGGCAGGGCACCACACACACATGCACACAATTTCTCCTCTCCTCCATTTGCGAAAGGAAGGAGAGGGGGGTCGACAGGGGGAGGAATATAAAGCCCAAATGAGCAGATAAACAAAAAATCCAAAGCAAACACAAAAAAATCTCCCAGATTTCAAAGAAGGAACACGCTACTGCTCAAAGAAATGCCAAAATAACTTCTCCATCCCTTTATTCTACTGTAGACAGTCACTCAACCCATCAGGAAAATTATATTAAAAAATAACAACAACAACAACAACAGCAGAAAGGAGACAGGACCTTTTGTACAATCCAGCTGGCTTCTGTACCTTGACTTTCATATCAGATATTTATTTTGGCATGTGGGCAGTGGGGGAAGGGGAAGCATCTCTGGACACGGTTTGACATCCTCCACCATGGTGTAACAGCTGAGAGCACAGAGGCACATCTCTGGCTGTCACCTGTGAATGCCGAACTCGCCACGTGATAATGCACAATGCCTTTGTCCCCCACAGTGTCACACAAACACGTCACAGGGCAAGGTGGGGGGAAGTCCCAAAAAAGAACACATGATCTGGGTTCAGCAAAGAGGTGGCACTGCCCAAAGCCACGGCCCAGGCGTGTTTGGGACCAAAAGGCTCTACTGGAGTTCGCCAGGTGGGCTGCCAGGGTCACTCAACACTGCAATAAGGTATGTGCAGAGGATGTGTCACCCGGGCCAGCCTGGAAGATGCATATTTCCACCACTGAAATGGAAAATTAAAAGCCTGCAAAACAAATGCAGTGACTCAACTGGGCATAAGGGTTTGGTGTAAAGTTCAGAAATTGGCCTATGCGGGCTAATTCCACCTTAAAGTGTGTATGTGGGGAGGCTGTTCTGCTTTTTCAGTGGAAAGAAGATATTAAATGGTGAGTTTTGAGACCTCCAGACTAGCTGATGGAGGAAAAAGAAGGCAGGCAGGAAGGAAGAAAGGAAGAAAGGAAGGAAGAAAGGAAGAAAGGAAGAAAGGAAGAAAGGAAGAAAGGAAGAAAGGAAGAAAGGAAGAAAGGAAGAAAGGAAGAAAGGAAGAAAGGAAGAAAGGAAGAAAGGAAGAAAGGAAGAAAGGAAGAAAGAAAGAAAGAAAGAAAGAAAGAAAGAAAGAAAGAAAGAAAGAAAGAAAGAAGCAAGCCCCGACCCTTGTATTTTAATTCAAACAGACCACACCACACAAAACCAAGATTAGCTGGGGCTCTCTCTGATATCAGTGACTGCCTACCACAAACTCATTGTCCCTGCAGCTCCCTGGCAGTGCCAGCCCCACACCACACCCAGTGGTTTCCCACTGACACACCAGCATTCCCCATCCCGCCACGCAGCCTGCACCCAGCCACCCTCTGGCTCTGCTTTTTGGGAGACACAGACACCACTCTGACAGCCTCCTCTGGAACCTCAGCAGGGGCCCAGTATGTTCCTCCAGCCCAGTTTCATTCATTTCTTTTAGATGGGCAAATTTGTGCATAGCCACGGCCAGTTTTACTGCCTGGCATCCAGGGAAATAATTCAGATACTGCCCATTGAAGGCCATCATCAGAGAGTATTGGAAATGATCCCTCTGAAAATCTGCATCACCTAACAGAGGAAAAGAGTTGCCTGACACCCCCACTGAATAACCTGGTAATTTTAGTATCTCAACCAAATTGTGGTTTGAGAGATGAGGCCTTGTCTCCATATGAAATAGATAAATCAATCTAGAATACACAACTGTAATTTTAAATGAGAGTATCTATTCCAGATCAAACACAGATGCAGAACCCACAGCTTCAGATTAACAGCATTCTCCCAGTTTAGTTTAATCTACTTTGAAAGCAAATTACTCTGCGCTAGACAGAGGCACTCTTCTCCAACAAAAGCATCCTCACACACCAAGTATCTCTTCAAGAGCAATCCCGTGAGTAGATGGAGCATTGTTTCTCACAGACAGGAGCCTCTTGCTGTGCCTTCTCTCCCTAAAAGCTGTAAAAAGTTGCTGGTACTGAAGAACTTCTTTGCTTCACCTGAGTGCTTCTCAGGCCAGGCTACATAGCCCTTCACAGCCTGCCCAGCACAATGAGATGCCAACACTAGCTAAACAAGATTTTAGTCTGAACTTTTCTCCACTGAAGGCAAGTTTTTGCCTCTTGGAAGGATCTGTAAAGTATAAAGATAAGCAAACAGCATTGCCTCCAAAGCCTCTCTGCACATTTTGAAAGGTTTTGCATGAAGTTTCTGTGCTTGACAAGGAGCATCTCATGAGGGCAATGCACTCCAGCTGATTGCACAATGACAGCAAGTGCCAGAAACCTTCAAGTCTAATCTGAGATCTGACACTGACTTGTTGTGTGGGCTTGGGCAAACCACTTAACCTTTCTGCATCTCAGCTTTTCTGCCTATAAATGAGGGTAATAATGCCAAGCTCCATCTTCCCCCAGGGACTGATAGGGAGCCTGGGGTTTTTATGGCACTTTGGAAACATGAAGTGCTACAAAAGTGCAAAGTACCATTATCTAGAACTTCCACCATCACCTCAACATGCGGGTGCAGCAGATGCTGGTGAGAAGTGGCCTGCAGGGAAGACTCCAGACAAACTGAATGTCCATGTTTATCTTGAGGTTGCACTGGGAAGATCTTCAAGCAGCAAAAAGGGAATTTAAAAGTCCTTTCATCGCTTCTCACAGAGGCAGGAGGGTACCCAGTGCAAGGGCAGCACGGGTGCAGAGCCATGCAGGAGTCATTCACCCCTCAGAGAGGTACAGCTCTCCTGCTGACAGCACCGGGAAGGGATTGCTCCCTGCTTCATATCTCAAATCTGTGGCAGCTCTCAATCACACCTCCAAACACCCAACCAGAACAGGAGAGTTTCTCTGAGCCCTTCACTGAACCACCACCACACCTGTATCTCACCAGGCTGAGTCAATACTCACAGGAGAAGCACAGCAACAAGAATTATCCAAACACTTGCACCACCCAGCACGTGCTCATTCCAGAAAGCAGGCAAACAACATCCAACTCTTACAAAGTGTGACTTAGCCCATTTCTTGCTTTGCTAGCTTCCCAAACTCCACAAGCAGGATTCAGGTCTTGTGAGGTGAAGGGACATGAGAGCATATGATGCCAAAGATCCATGGGCCCGTCCAGGCATGTCTTTGAACAAGGGTGGGAGACAAAGCAGAGCAGATGACCTGCTGATTCCACCTCACCAAAACCTTAATAACACAAGCAAAGGTTAAAGATGCTGTTCATTCTGGACAATTGAGCTGCCTTGAGCATGCCTTGAAGGGTTATAGACACCACACATAGCTTCAAAGAGCACTTTCTCCTCAGTGTTCCCCTATTTCACCTACTGGTTCATCCAAACTAGGGATTTAACTATTTGCTAACTGAGATGTCCCGGAGAAGGCAGCCCTGAAAACTAAACAGACACATAGATGGACTGTCCAGCTGTATAGCAGACATCTTGTGAGCATGTTCTGCAATGGCACTAAAAATAGCATTGTTTCACCTGGAACAGCAGTTATGTCTCTCTAGGAGATGGGGAGGAGCAGAGAAGCAGAAATCTCTAGTAGGCTGTTATTATCAGTAATGAGTTTATTTTCAAATCAAAGCAGACTGTTATTCATGACTAGAAAGGGGTGGAAATTTCAAAATACTCCTAACAAAATGCTTCAAACTACTGATTTCTTTACTTCTGTGTTTCTAAGACACAAAACCACAGCAACCTGAGCTAGACCAGCTTTACATTGTGCTCTGTAGCAAATAGGAGCAATTCATTAAGTGACAAAGCTAACTGCTTTCTGTGACTACACCAGCAAATAAATTCCGTGGTAAGGACACTTGCCAAGACAGTGAATTTATGCAAGTACTGGACAATCTTCATGGAAAATAAACTTTTATTAATTAAAGAGTATCACTCACTGCTCAGCCCAGGGGACGGAAATGTATCACATGTTCCCCATCTCTGCTCAGAGGAGCCCCAACACCAGCCAGCTCAGGAACTGCTTGTGGATGATCTCCAAGACAAAATGCTGAGACTTGTGCATGAGTAACAAACAAAGTTCCACAAAAAATCACGATCTCTTCAGTGATCCTTCACTAACAGGAAGAGCAATTCATTTTGCTGCACGAATGATTAATTATAAATTATTAAATCCAGCTCTACTCAGGATACTTACTCAGGGAAGCAACTGCTCCAATATGTCAACAACTTTTGTTTCCTAAATCTCTGAAACCAGTATCACTTCAAAACACATATGGAGACAGATTTTCCACAGAAGCTCTAGCATGTGTTTTTAGTGCCCACTCTCTCCAGTCTAGGAGGGACAGCAACTTACTCTCCCTGCTCTGGCCTTTGGAAACAGCCTGTTTCAATAGGACACTGCCATTGTTTTCACCCTCTCCTCTCTCTGCCATCGATGTGAACCACACACGGAAGCATCTGGAGAGCATGAGCTTGCTTTCCCCATCCTTATCACACAGGACACTTTATCTCCCAAGCAGGAATTTGGGGAGCAGCCTGCCCATGAGCACAAGTTTTGCTGCATTACTGCATGCAGCAGTCAAGGAGGAGGCAATTTCCTGCCTGGCAGGAAGGCAGTGGAGAGCCCTGGGATGCTCCCCGCCTCCTGCCTGCCCACCAGCAGCAGGCAGGGGCTGGGGAAGGACAAATGTGAAAGCAGGAGAAAGTGTGGGGCTGCAAACATGCATCGGGACACTAAGCAGCCAGAGGATGCACGGATACAAAAATGGGATTTATTATTCCATAAATTAAGTTAAAGCAACCTCAGCACATCCCAGACCTTTAATACTAGGCTGCTGCACACCAAGCTGGTTGGCTTCCAGCCTGCAAAATGTTTCAACTTCACTCAACTGAGACAAGACCGACGTTTTAATAAAAAAGGTTTATCTTCCTGCAAATAAACCTCAACAGCTTTTGCGCCCTGAAGAAGCAACTTCGGTTTGTTTCTTGCCCTCCTCCCCCCTGCCCACAACAAAACACACATTCAAAATCTGATGAGTAAAGAATTACCAGTTACAGCTTTCTGGACCTTGCCCATGTCAGGCTGGTATGCAACAGGTTTCAGTGTTTGTTTTTATAATAAATAAAGCAAAAGTATGATGAGACAACTAAGCTCCTCGCCTCTCCCCTGCCTTCTTTGAAGATGGTTTTTTATTTTGAGACTTAAGCAAAATAGTAAAGCAATTAAAAAATAAAGGGCATTCCTCATCTCACATTTCAGCTTATTCCAAATAATCTAGACAGCCTTAAAATAACCAAACTTGCCTGTCAGCCATTTAATGAAGTACTAATTTTTTTTAAAAAGTAACGTACAGACACTTTCCCTTCTTCTTATATATCTACTGGTCTGTCCCGTGATCTCATTTTTCCTGATAAAAAGCAAAAAAATTTAGAAGGGAAAAAAAAAACCAAAAATGCTTTTCCAAGCAGGGAGCAGAACCTAAATAAAATTAAGGAAGTGTAAAGCCCAGCTTTAACAGCAGACAAGTATGCAGAGGACAGTGTGACCTTCCCTTATCACCCACTGACATGCTTAATCATTTCCAAACAAAAATGCTCTTTTCTGCCACTTCTTCACTCTGCGAGCACCTCCAGCTCTACATGGTCAGTGAAGAGTTAAATCTCCCACTATCCCCTGCTGCCTGCGAAAAATCACTGAAACAATTGAGACATTGTCCAGTGAACAAGACTCCCAGGGCCTGACATTTTTGTTTATGTCCCAGTTCTCAGCCTGTCAATTTTCACTCCCAACGTTAAAAGCCTGGCTTGCCCCAATACAGTCTGCCCTCGTCTGAAAAGGCTCCACTTCATTTATTTTATTAAAGCTATGGTGTGTTTATGATTCTGAGCTCTCCCCAGCTGAGGACCTGTTGGTCCCATCCCCCTGCCTTCCTCCCTGCCCTGCAACAGCGACTTCCTAACTCTGAGGAGGCTTTGCAATGCCTTTTGCAGAGCCATTGCCCAGGAAAACAACTGTGCTTAGGTTAAACACCGACGTCCGCATTTTCCTGGAGTATGAAATATCTGTTACTGAACTCCAGTCCCTTAAAATAGCCTTTCATTATTAACCAGGGTAGGGTAGAGGGGAAGGGAGTTGGATACTAAGCCAGAGTGGCAGGAACTTTAAAAATAAAATTAATTAAAAAACAAAACAAACAAAAAAAGAAAGGGGAAAAAAAAGAAAAATACCCTGTAAAAATAACCAAACCACACACATCCACTCTCACTACCCAGCAGCAAACTAGAAAATACATGTAATGGAGTAAAACAACATCTTGGAGCAAGGCAGTGTTTTCTCCGCTGCATTTCCTGCCTGCGTTTTCATAATGACCGGAGCGTCAGGCCCAAAATACATCCTTCACCCCTGCCGTCCTCTCCCCCCATTCCCAGCACTTTTTTTCCCTTCGTTACGCTCTCAATACTTTATCTCCATGAAAAGCACACACAGCGGTCACCAGCGTTTCCTGTTTGCCGAGTGTGCTTTAGCTGTATCACACCCTCGGCTGCTGCGCTGGAATGCACAGCATATGGCATTGTGAAAGGCTTTACTGTCGAATAATGGCAGCAATGCAGTCCTGCTGGTTTATATCAAACCCTGTCACTCTCTTCACGGAGGTCTCCCTCGTGCTCTCTGAGAGGCGAGGTAAAACACACACACACACACACAACTTCAGCTCTCATGTAGGACCTCAGCAGAAGCCTGTCTGAATCAAGACCTGCGAACTCAAGGCAAGGAAGATTGCAACTTATGAAGTGGGAACTTGCAGCCACTCTGAGATTTGTCTCGAGTCTTAGTCCCCATAATGGAACTTTCTACAGGTAAACAAATGGGCTATTGAAAGATTTTTGAGCTCCTCGCTGGGATTCCTGTGGGCACAGACACCATGGGCTAGAGGATGGCTACGCTGCTGAGCCCCTCTTCTCCAGGGTGGCAGGGCTGTCAGCCTGAGCACTATCCCACAGCACAGCTTCATCTTCCCTCTTTCAAAAATCAGCAGTGATATATTTGGTTATGAAAACTTCCATGAGAAAAGCAAACGTACACCATCACCTTTCACTTTGGGTCAAAGTTTCAAAACTGCATTTTCATTTAATTGCTCACAGGTTTATTTTTGGTTTGGCTTTTTGTTTCTGTTTTTTTTTTTTTTAAGCAACTTTGAAAGAAAAATACTTGCCAAATAAATAAATAGATAAAGTGCTGCTTCCAACTGTAGTCAGGTTTAGCTAAGATGCTCACAAAGGTTATACTTCAAAGTGCTTTTTGTGCAGATCTTGAAATGCCTTCCCATGCCCGGATGCATTCGGCCAGCAGACGCTGAAACGAGTAGCAAGACTTTTAAAGCCCATTGAAATGCATCCATCCACCCTCTCTTCATAAAAGGAAGCCTTACTTAACTGGCATTTATTATTGCTGAACTAGGGTTGAAAGTTCAGTGTCCTTATAGACCAAAATTATCAAGATTTCTGAGTTTGCAGCCCACGTTTAAGTCCTAATGAGCTATTGTACCCACTCACTGCTATTAACTCTTTGATGTAAGGAACCCATGATGCTCTTTTAAATGTCTCACAGATGTCCAAGGGAAAAAGTGCAAAGCTCACCTGTGCTGAAGGACAGGTGAGCAACCAGGTTTTTGGTTGTTGTTTTTGGGTTTTTTTTTTGCCTTTAGTCCCCTCCAGCAAAATATGCAAAGACAACTACAGCATTAAATATGCATGTCAAAGACAGGCTAGCCTAGCAGTCTGGACTGTGAACTCAGACTCAGGGGAGCTGTACGTCGCTTCCAGCTTTGCCATGATCTGATATGCAGAACACGTTACCTTCCTGGGAAAGGGATGTGAGCATACGGTGCCCGTCACACCACACACGTACAGCAACCCTGCGTGCACTGCTGTGTGCACTGCACAGCCCCATCTCCCCTGGATTTGGGCAGTCTGAGGCAGCGACAGCAATCTGCTTTTCTGACAGCTCCTTGCCTACTACATCTTCCTAAATACAGGTAACAGTGAAATGATAATGAAATTATCTTTAATTTGCACCAAGCGCTTTCACCTGCTCATTACACAGTCACATCAATGAACCTGTGTCCACAGGAAGAAGGCACTATCATGCTTAAATGGCACTTGGGAAGGGAAGGGCACCTAATTTCTCAGCCCCAGACTAAGGCCCCCAGTCCAACCACCAGCAAACAGGTGATGCTTTATTTAAAAAGTCACAAGCCCAGCCGGGAACTCAGGCATGGAGCAGACTGAGTTGGCCAGAAGAAGAAAAAGAACACAGCTCCAGCTCTTTGGCTGTACCACCAGTGCTGGGACTGCTCCCTCACACTTTCTCACTGTTTACTCACCCCAGATTCCTCAGGGCAGTGACCTGAGGTTGCCTGTGCAGGAATGGAGTTTAACAGTCCATCTCCGGTGTGAGCGGACGCTCCCTGGACGTGCCCCAGGCATGAGGAGCAGAACAAGTCACTGCAGGGTGAGCCCAGCAAGGCCTTGCAGCACCTCTGTAACTGCCCAGCCACATGCTAGACACCTTCAGCCCAAATGGCAGCTGCTGCCTCACGTTTACCCCTCGGGCAGCAATTGTGGAGCAACCAGCATTGCCTCAGATTCACACCAGAGCTTATCCCAAAGTAACCCGCCCTGGCCATCAGAGCCCTTTAATAAGGAGCAGGTTGTTTCATGTCCAGTAAACAACTTCCTCCAAAGAGCTGGACATGCCTGAAAAGCATTGACATGAGAAGTCAACGTGGAGCAGTTATGACTTTAGCAATTCAAACTCTTGCTTGCTTAATATTAATTAACCACGTAGACATGCCCAACATGCAGTGACAGAAGTTCTGCTGCCAGGGAAAACTTCACTGCAGACATTTGGGGTTTTCTAATGATATGGCTTCCATTCAGCTGCTTGACAGGAGACAGAAGTGCATAGTAAGAAAGTCTGGTGGCTTTCAGGTCTCTTCATTCTGCTTTCCTCCATAAAACATCATTGCCTTATTACAGGGCAGTCACATGCCCGCAGCACTCAATACTGACATTGCAGAGCTCTGCAGGCACAGATTAGGGCAACTTTTTTTGTTTGCTTTCCTTTCCCAGACACTATCCTTTCAGCCAGAGAAGGAGACCGTGTTCAGATTTTGTTCATTTCCCAGTGGGCAGATGAGCATCAAGAGACTAAAATCCTCCTTCAATTTTTCTTCTACTACTGCTCCTACAGCCCTGGGAATAAATATATCAGCACAAGGACAAGCTCCAGGGGAGAAGAACTGAGGTCGCACTATTCCTTCTCTCCCTCTTTCTTTTCAGTAGCTGGGGAACAGGCAGAGGCCACAATCGTCTCTCAGGAAGGGACTTTATTTCATATAAATGCTCATTTCAAGCACCCCAACTCAGAAAAGCATCACTACACAAGACAGCACTTTGAGCACATGCTTAAGTGTTGTCCTGAACACCGATGGACATCAACGCATGTTTAATGATTTCTTGAATCAAGGCCTAAAAAGTAAAAAGGAAGGGGAAGCTAGTTTCCACAGTAATAGCAGTTGAGAAGTCTTTGTGTCGTGCCAAAGGAAAAATGCATGTTAAAGAACCACTCGCCTCTCCTAGGAAACTGCAACTCTTTCTGCAGGCCTGCACTGCAGGGCCCAGGGTCACCATCAGGTCCTTAATCTGTACCAAGAAGGTAGTTGGAGGAAAAAAAGAATAGCAACAACAAATAAACCTTCAAACCAAACCCCAACATTTGCTTATTTCTTACTTCCATCAGGGAGGTTAGTCAGAAAACACCTTTCCTCTTGTAAACACACAAACATAAGTG
This sequence comes from Taeniopygia guttata, assembly GCF_048771995.1. Taxonomy (NCBI): domain Eukaryota; kingdom Metazoa; phylum Chordata; class Aves; order Passeriformes; family Estrildidae; genus Taeniopygia; species Taeniopygia guttata. Next base: position 28,424,404 of record NC_133031.1, on the reverse strand, counting down.
TTCAAACTATGCATGTCCATGACCAGCTGCCAGCCTATCCCTCATTTTGCACATATCATTCCTATAGATGGGGGCCTGAGTGCATGGCTACTGCCAGCCAAGGTAGAGAAGGACTGGTCCAGCTCCTCCAAACTTACTAATTCCTAGACATGAGGTGTAAGGTACATCTGAAACAAGGATCTAAATGACACCAAAAGTAACTTTCCTCTAAGGTCTGCTACATGTAAGGATTTTAGGTTTAGATTTCAAAAACTACTCCAGTTTATGGTGGGTGGGTTTTTTTGTTTTGGTTTTTTTGGGTTTGTTTGGTTTTTTTTTTTTTTGTTTGTTTTTTTTTTTTTTTTAACTTTCCTGTGGTGCTACAGGCTTTTTTGCTTGCCTCTAAAATCCAGATGTGGAAATCATCAGTTTCTCAAAATCAACTTGGGAAAGTTACTTAGCATCTGTTCTGGCCAGACAAGTGAAACAGGAGTGAGCAATGCTTTTCCACCTTGATAATATGCTCAATGACTTTACTCACAGGTATCTGCTAGGTATGAGCAAAGCTCCCAAGTAAGTTCCCCTGGAATGAGACCCCTGTCCCCAGCCCACTGCATATCCAAGCCTAAAATCTGTTTGACAACTTATTTCTAGCTTCCTTCTGTGAAAATAGGCACAGAACACTGCTTGTTTTACAAAGGCAACACTCCTTGTTATTTGTAACATCTCTAACTCCCCAAAGGTTTTCCAAAATGGGTCTGCCCCTTGCCAAACAGGTCTGCATACGGCATAGCAGAAAGCATCCTTCCTTCTCTTTATTCAGTGGCTTACAAGGCAGCTCCAGTTTCTTTCACAAGAGAGAGCAGAAATGTCTACACATTCCAGAAAGTAAAGCATACCATGAATAATCTAATCCCAAACCACATGAACTGGTGAGAAAAGCAATAATCCTGGGCTTGAGCAAATTGGCAAAAAATGGTCCTGAGCCCAGCAATTCCAGTTTCCTTCCTTTCTTTTTAATGAAAAATACATTATGTTTACTTTACTATAGCACCTGCACACAGCACACAGACCTTGCTTAGACAGAAAATAGGCAGTTCCTATTCAAGTAGGCTCATCTGCAGAGGAAAGTTTTTGTGCTCAAGTGTGAATTGAAAAATGCAGAACAACTATTTCGAATTATCTTTCCGTGTGGACACTGTTATTCAGCACTAAGAGTTCCTTTGTGAGATTTAGCTTAATCCGTTTCCAAAGCGGATTAAGCTAAACCACACAAAGGACCTCTTACTGCTGAATGAGAGTGGCCGCATGGAGAGATAATGAGGAATAGTTATTCTGAGACAGCTACTTCCACTGGGTACTTGGGCTTTTCCATTCTGCATCAACAAGCCCAAAGCTGGACTGGTAAGTGAAGACTGTGGTTCTAGAAATTTGGAGAAAAATAAGTGCCAGGGCCATATCATACCCATTAAACCTTGTTCTCCACACATGATGGCTGCTCCTGCTCCAGTCAGCACAGGCTCTGGCTCCGGAGGAGGTTGCATTATTCAGGACCTGCTTCTCTACGCTCCAGATTGAATCCAGCCACAAACTCCAGCTGCAGACGGGGTGCGCGGGGAGGAGGACCTGCGGCGAGCGGCCCTGCCAAGCCTGCCACCCTCGGTACACGTCAACTTTGATCTGACAGGCTCACCCATCTGGCTCTGCAGCATCGCCCGGCGCTGCTGCAGCTCCTCGCCCGCTGCCAAGGCCGAGCTGCTGCTGCTGCAGCCCTCGCACCCGCCCGGGGCTCTGGGGACCGACCGTCTGCGTCCTCCCCGCTCCGCTGGCACATCCACTCTTCTCCTGGAGAGTGATAGCCTGTTGGTATTTAACTGTAGGCCCGTACAAGTCCCTAGAAGTTCATTTAACATGCGTGCTTCGGCATAACAAACTGCATGTGATTGAATTCAAAATGCAGCTTGCGTTCCTCTGTGCTGAAATACTCTTCCAAACCATCTCAAAATGTTGCTCTCTGCAGGTTTATTGTATCCCAGACTAACTAGTCAAAAGTGGCCAGAATTTAGGTATCCTATTTGTGTCATAGGATAGGACATAAGGGCTTATTTTATGAACAAAAGATACAAGAAGGAATCCTGCTGTAGATGCACTTCCAACCACACTGAAGGCAGCATGGCTACATCTTTCCTAAGATGATCTGATGAGCAAGCTTTTGTCTTGCTTCCTCTTCACCCAGAGAGCTTCAATACTCAGACATGTCAGAGAGAGATATACTTTGGTGTGTCATAACAAACCAAAATGTCAAATCTCAAGGCTCCCAACTTATATGCAAGACTGTACAGCCTCTTCAGGAAACCAAAACTGCTGCTGGTTCACTGCAATATCCATGGCTATAAACCTGCTACTTCAGGAGGACCTGCTGAGCCATCCGAGTGATGTTAGAGAAGCCTTACCCTGCCTGGAAATGTTGCAGCCATCCATGACAAGGTAAGTCAGTCACCCCAGCACTCAAAAGCCAGAGCCTTTGCCAGCACCAAGGACCAGGCTCTCCCAAAGTCAAAGCAGATGATTCACAAGAAATGGATTCTCAACAGATGAGGGTTTGATTGAGCTGAGCCTATCCTAGCACCCCTACTCAGCTGCCTTCTCCTGGAGCAACACTTAGGGTTGCTAACTCCTACAGTTTTACAGCCAGTCTAGCAATACTTGCTGTTTTTCAAGGCATGGTAGCCTTGAAGTTGAGTGTTTAGGGAAGAACCTCAGACTCCTCTCACAGCACACAGCAAGCTCACAAACTGCTATAGAGAAAACTTTGAGATTGAGCAGAGTATACCCTGCAGGCTCAGGAAACAGAACAAATAAAGAGAATACAAAATGTATTATTTAAGAAACAGAAAACAAACAAAAACAACACACAACCCCCCGCCCCACAAATCCCCATGATCTTTTGAGGCCTGACTCATGATCTTAGAACAATTGGGGTTGGCAGTACTATACATTTTACAGCATTTATTCACAGCTGAAATATCCCAGCATCCAAATACTTCAGAGTTCTTGGAACTACTCACAGATCTCCTGACTACAGCCAAGCGTGACAATTCATCCCAGCTGCAATTCCAGCCCCAAGGTGTCTTCTGAAGGTGCTTTAGTGCTGACTGATGTTTGCAGAAGCATTAAATTCCTGCTCACTTCACAGTAAGAGGTACAAGCCTGCACATTTCCCCAGTCTCAGCATTAGAGCAGAAGAGTTCCCTCCAGTACTGAAAGGAGGGCTGTAGAGGATGGACATTGTGTTACAGAGTAAACACAAGGCCATGAAGCAGTTCCCTAAAGTCTGAACTATTTTGCAAACATATTGAATTACCAAGTGAATTACTTTCAAGGAGCCCAAATTTCTTCTGTTGTCTACACAAATCAAGCACTAGGTTTCCATTAATATTTAATGGGTACTGAATATAATGGGTGTCTTTTATAGGAAGCCATCCAAAACAATTTTATTGGGCTGCCAGTAGGTAAATTCTATACTTAGCCCCAAACATTCTGGTTTGTACACAGATATTTTCAAACACAACCCTCTGCAACAAAAAAATCAAAAGGAATTAGTGGTGAAAGATTCAGCCACAAAATTCTCAGCAAGCTTAATTTGTTCTGTGGCTTAATTCCAAGAAGCTCCAAAAATTCAGGACAAGACGTTTGCATACTTTTGGGCATGTATTAATGAAACATTTTATTTACTTTGCAATTGCCAAAGCAATTAGCCAAATAAAGTATAGAGTATTTAAAAAGGAGAGAGCCACCAAAGGAGCTTTCCAATTAAGTCTGTGTGGGTATTTCTGCAGTGTGAGTCTCAGGGATCTGCGTGCTGGGCAGGGATGGACTGGGCACCAGGAGAGCTCACACAGCCCTCTCCTCCTGCCCACGTGTCCCTCTCAACATCAGGACTGGTATCAGTGATGTCCAGCTCAAGTCCTTTCCCCCACAACACCACTGTATTCCTGATCACCCTGTGGAATTCTAGGAACAGAAAAGGGTCAGGCTATCATGGCTGCAGGCAGCCTGCAATCCACAAACATCTCAAGAGGTTACTGCAGAGGAAGAAGAGTCTCCCTACAACAAAACATTAAAGACAAACAAAGCAAGAGCTTTAAAAGCCCTCTAGGAGTACTGTGAGTGGAAGTTGTAAGATTATGGTTCCAGATGGCTCTACACATACAGGACACATGTATGTCTGGATGCACCCCATTTCCAGCCTGTCTGGAGAGACACTGGAGGTGCATTTTAAAATCTGCCTAAAATAAACCTAATTGTTACTAGTAGGTATTCATTTTTTCTTTAAAATGCAGAAGTACAAACCACATTAGACAAAAATAATTAGGGAACAGGCAGGGCAGACTGTGCAGCTTCAACTTCAGTTGCTCTGGGAAAAAAACCTCCTGATCTCTCCAAACCACACAGAGGTCCCAGATGCCTGCAGTCCATGCTCATTGAAGAGGCTGAGAACATTCAGTATGTTTCAGATGGTTGTGCCTTCAGTTTTGCTTGTCACATTATGTTTTGAAAAAACATTTTTACTTTAAAAAAAAAAAAAAAAAGAAGAAAAAAAAATAGATACACTACTGCACAGTGATTCTTTGTTCTTGGTGATTCAGTCTACTATATGGTGTGTTCCTTACATACTAGGCCAAAAAGTACTGGAAGTCCTCCCCCCGAGGTTAACATTGACATTTACTTCAAAATGCAGGAATTTTTCAAACTCCTTAGTGTTTTATAAGGAATATACTGTACCGAGCCACCATCATCTTGGCTTCTGAATGTTTTTGCCAAGTAGTGAGGAAGCTGAAAGCAAGGCTTTGCACAGCCTGCAGGAGGCAGGATCCCAGGACTGGCCTTGCACCCACACTCCTGCCCAAAACAGGGTATGGCTGAATCAGAGTATTCACTTTGCAGAGAACAGCGAAGAAGAACGGCAGTGGTTTTCTCCTCAAGGTTGTAGGAATGCACACAGATAAAAAAGCTTTTAAAGGAGCTTGTTTTCTGCAGTGAGCAGATTTCAGAGATCCTCGCACAGACACATCTTGCTCATTTTCACCTGCCTGTCCAGGCTGCAACAGAAAATGTTCTTGTGAGATGCCCACTCCTACATCACCCATCTCTCATCCTTATCACCATGCTGGCAGCACACATGTGGATCAAATCAGGTGCACACTGACCACAGGACTACAGGACAACTAGCACCCCACCCCCTGAGAGCAAGCTGGGGTCTGTGCTTTACAAAACTTCCTGCGAAGACTGTTTCACAAAATCTTAATACCTTCAATAAAATCAAAGGTCAGGAAAAAAAAAAAAAAAAAAAAAAAAAAAGAGGAGAAATAACCACAAAAAACACTTAAAAAATATCCCAGCCTCATAATAGTACTATCTGCAGGCTGAACTCAAAATTTTGACCTAGCAAGCTTAATAATACTATTAAAACAATTTTTGCCCCAGTTTTCTTTCACCTTTGGACACAGATAAGCAGCATGACTGTGCCAGAGCAAGATGCAAAAAGTCTTACCAGATGAGTGAAGCACCTAAATGTAAATAAATGCACTGTTCTTAAATGGAGCCTCATGCTGTACCTTCCTCAAGACATACTGAACATAATTTCAGTTTAATATTCTGTTTCTCATTATGGACCTTGGAGACTCTCTCAAGCACCATGAAAAAGCAGTATTAACCCAGCCCTCGGCACTGGGGACAGCAATCCAGCCAAATTATTCATGCTGGTCTTTTGCTTCAATTTTTGTAGTCTCAACTTAATGTTCTTAAACAAATCTGAAAGGAGGATGGCTGACAAATAGAACAGATTTTACTTAAGACATTACAGACGGCCATGTTATGCAGCCTTGAGTCATTAAGCTGAACTCCTAAGGGGAGTTTCATTGGAGCTGGGAGTAAAAACTGACACGGAGCTTGTGGTCATCACAGCCAAGCACTGAGAAGAAAGAATGTTAAAAAAGGGAAGGAAAAAAAAAAAGAAAAAAAAAAAAAAAAGGTGGGGGGGCAGGGAGAGAAAAAAGAAAGTGGTAAAAAAAAAGAAGGAAAAAAAAAGGGGGAGGGGGGAGACCCCAAGCCGCCACACTCTCCTTTCCTCTCTTTGTAATCCAGCTATGAAGATTAGCCTCAAATCCTGATTTCAGAGATAGGGGAAAGATAAGAAGTGATTTGCAGGTGTTAGCATTTTCCTACAGATCTTCAGGGCAGCCCAACTGATTTGAAGATGAAAAACTGGCATAGATACACTTGATGGGTAGACTAGACACAGCAACCAGGGTAGAGAACCAGCTTCCATCTCTACACGTTACACTGGCACAGAAACATCAGGATGCCCATGAAATACCCATCACAGTTCCACAAAAAGATTAACTGTGTTTCCACAAATGCAGACAGGAGTGGATATAGAGCCCTGTGCAAGAGCAGCCAGGTTGCAGGTGCTGTGGGCAGGCACAGGACACCAGAGATGCCTGACACATCCCAGGCCAACTGGCATCTGCAGCCACTCTATCTCCCCCAAATGCCACTACCCGCTCTAACTTTATTTACAAAAAAAAAAGGGCCATTTTCACTCCACAAAATTAATGCGGCCTGGGGTCGGTGCCAGGAAAAAGCTGCCCCTTATTTATATATTTTAACAGAAAAAGGCAAAACAGTTTGCTGCTAGAAATAAACATTAAACCTTGCAGAACCTCCCCCCCTCCCAAAACCCACTGCTCTCCCCCCTCGCTCCCTCCTCCGCTGCCTCTCCCTCCAACATTGTAAGTAGCACAAAAGATCACATTACAAATGCCAGCTGTGGCTCTTTCGGAAGGTGGCCTCCATCTCGGAGGTAGTATATGTTCCTCATGGCCTAAGTGGTTGCTATGGTAAATATGCTTTTTATTGAATAGCAGAGTGAAACAGCTTTTAAAGAGATCCATAAGAACCCCATAAATGGTCAAAACACAAAGCAGATCAACCTCAGCCTCCCTGAAAGCAGGTTTCGCTTCATTTTCCAAAATGATTGTGATTTTTGAACTCTTTTTTGTGTATTTTGTTGACCACTCATCTCCACCTTGCCCACACCTGGGTGGAAGGGCTAGAGGGAGTCAGAGGAGCTGAGACCCCTGAGCACCACGGGCTGCTTTGGGTTTTTAAGGCTCTCCTGCAGGGCAGGAGGCTTAGGGACAGTGGATGCTCAGCACTGGGAAGCTCAGGTGATCCCAACCAAACTCATCCTGCCCTCCCCAGCTGCAACTACCCAGGAGAAGCCTCTTGCTCCCTCTCCATCTTTTCCTAGGAGTCTGACATCACTCCACCATGCCAGAGCCACAGGAACATGCCCACCCCGTGTCAGTCCTCTGGCGCAGCAGTAAAAAGAAAATAATTAAAATAGGAAAGTTTCTCTAGCTCATTTCGTATTAGGAGTAAGATGGTGGCAGGTTTTGATGACTGTAGATTTCTGATTAATCAGCCAGACATCTCTTCTCTGATATCTTCCTCCAGTGACAGCCCAAGTGGACAGGAAGAAAAAGCAAAATAATTCTGAAAAAGTGAAGCAGCCAGCACTAGATATCAACTGGGCAGACACCAGTCTTGTTCCAGTTGCTCTCTGATGGTTCGAAGGATGGTTTAGAAGTTATGGATTCTAAAACAGGAAATATTTTTTTCCTTTTGAATAAAGAATTATGACACTCATCACAATGGGCTGACAATTCTCAATTTAAAAAGACAACAATGGAAGAGAAGCACCTCAAAATGTTTTGTATGATTTGAGATTTCTAGCAAAACCAATGTGTGCCTTGGATGATCTACCAGCTGTATCACCTCTAGACTATAGAGCAGAAAATAACGAATGAGCAGTTTCTTTTCCTGGTATTTACCTTATCATCCAATGGTTGTAAAAAAGTTGGTTTTTTTTTAAATCACATTAAATTTGATGATGATTTTTTTTCAGAAGAAATATTCTAACCCACTACATGCCATTCTCTCCAGAGGTAAATGTCCCAGATGAATAGTCAGAGCTAAGATGCTCCTTAACAATAAATGGCCCTGACCCTGGCTGTGGGTGAGGATGGACCACTGCATATAACTGCTTTTGCAAATCACCTCATAAACATTTCCTTCTAGATCTCTATGAATGCTATTTTAGAAAGTAAAATAAACCCCCAAACCACTCTCACGTAAATTTGTACTGAACATTGCAAACTCAACATTGTTTTCACAACAGAAGCACTAGAAAAATTAACCAAGAATTGAAAATTTAAGTTAGATGTTAAGAAATAACAGTATTTTTAAAAATACTATTCATTATAAGGAGAGTTTTATATTTTGCAGGCAGTAGTAAACATTTGATAACAATGTTTCTACTATATGAGAAGTCATCACAACACAAAGGAACATGTGCTTTGTTGAACTTGGCCCTTTTGAACCTTCACTCAGGTGAAAATCCTGACCGACTCTCAAACTCTCACCCAAGATTTGGCAATAAGAAAAGATTTCTTTAAGGACATTAGAAGAGGCTTGGTTTCGATTTTTCTAAGGCAGTCTTAAGTCTAAACCTTCCAGACAGTCTCTTCCCTTCAACACTGTCAGATGTGTAAACCAGTCTGACTGGACTCCACTGCCTCTACATAACGCTGCAGTGAGTAATTTTAGAGTATTTTTTTTACTCCCTAGTATCCTGCAAGATACATGGATGATAATTTCATAATTTCAGCCCAGTGATAACAAAAGTATTCCCTCCTTTTACCACAAGCTTGTTAAGGATTTGTTTGTTTTGAGGTATTTCTCCTTTGGTCTGTGTAAAAGAAAACTGGTGACAACCATTGCCATTAATGTCAAATGCTTTTTTTTTTTTTTTTTAAACAAAGGAAGAACATCTTTCTGCGTTTACTTACAACAATGTGTGCTGGAGATGGAGACCTAGCATCCTTGAGGGCTTGTCTACTCTGAAGGCTCCCTGCCTGAACATCAAGCAGTGGCCATTTCATCTGCAGATACTGGATGAAGGAAACAAAAATGGGAAAAGAAAAATGAGTTCAGAAAAGAAAGGCAAAAAAAAAAATAACAAATCTTAGGTAACATGGATAAAAAAGTATAAATCAAAACTTATGCAAGGAACTGAAACAAAAAATTAAGACAACCTTACATGTTTGTGGATACAAAATCTGTGCAGAACTAACAATCTCATATCACTGCATTACAGTTCAGGAATAAGAAAAAAAACAGGTTACAAAGACAGTATAATATTTATTTTACTAATTGTAGCAACTCTAGAAGTAGCACAAAACCCACAGACAACAAAATAGCATAACCATGGATAGGATGGGACAAGGGAAAAGGTGGATATCAGTGTCAGGAGAGGGAAAACATATAATGAATTAAGAATATGATCTCATTACTGAACGGGTCATCTGTCAAGCCTTCTTTCAGCAAATGTACCAAGTCGTCAACTGCTCCAACTCCCCAGTGCTGTACGAGCCCTAAGGACAGAGCACTACCCCAAAAAGACCCAGCACTGCTGGGTCTTAGCACCTATTTTCTCTACATTTCACCATTTCTGGAAGACACCATGCATTTATTTTCTTCTTGCTCATCTTCTGCAGATAACCCCGGCTCAGGGACAGCCACAGCTTCTCTGTGGCACTGCCAGCAGCAGACAGGCTGAACACACACAGGTGCCACGTCTGCAGTGTATGGGGGCACTGATTCAAAAGCAAGAAAAGCTTCAGCTCGCTGCACCCAAAGTGCTCAATACTGAACAAAAGCAGGTCCATGGAGAAATTAGTTATCCCAAACAAACTTCTGCACTGTACATCTAAATATAATTTCAGCCCAGGCTTTTCTCTCTGCACGCTGCCGTGCTGTCCCAGTTAACACAGGATAATACAGGACTTCTAAAAGCCCTGTACTGTGCTGGAAGAAATGTGTACGGCCACATACATTCACCCCATCCCAGAACTAAGAAAAGCAGCTGCACACACAGATCAGGCCACTGCAGAAGCTCCTATTTAGCACTAGACACTGCTTGACCTGACAGATCTATTCCTAGAAAATACCTACTAGAGAAATAATTATGTTTACCCATTCCTTCCTTTTTTTTTTTCTTTTTTAAAGCAAAAGTAATCTTGAAGAACCACTGTGCACAAACAGCCTCCGCCACTCCAGGCAAACAGCGGAAGCTGTATCTGAATCTCCATGGAGGAAGGAAGGAGATCTGGTTCCATGCTTTCAGCACATCACTATCTATCACATTTGCTCACGTATGCAAAACATTTGCTCACATGCAAGGCAAGACTCTGGGCACTGAGGTGCCCAAAAAGCAGCAGCCAGCAGGAGAATGTGTTACCAATTCCCATCACTTGGAGGGCCTGAGTTTTCCGAGCTACTGGAATGCAAATAAACAAACCCATACTCTGGATTTGTGCCCCACAAGTTCCAAGAAGTCTTGTTTTTTATTCATGTTCACATTTGGGATTTGTGCAATGTGGACCAGAATGTTTCAGCACTTCTTAAAAACAAGAAATAAAACCCAAACAAACCAGAACTAGACTACCGATAAGCAGTATTTCTAACTCTTACAACTCAATTGTAAGTCTCCAGATATTTGATCACTTGCATCAAATCCCTGCTCTTCAATATATGTGACCACAACATAAATTTTAAAGTCGAGATGATGTTAAAGAAACTTTCTAACCCTTTGTGGCTTCAAAAAAGTGCATAAAAATGCAACCCGAGTGTGTAGAATTTGGACCCAAAACCTAAACCAACTGAGAGCCAACTTTTAAACTTGAGGGGAAATCTGATACATTACAGATTTTCAGATGGCACTATTAAACAAGTAAACTGCTGCATTTTCAAAAGTCCAACAGTTTTCTTAGACAGCAATCAAAACACCACCACATAGAGGGGTGCATGAATTTCCAGAACGGGTCCTGATGGGTCACAGCTACTATTGGCTTAGTCAGATTTTCCAGACAATCAGTGAAGTATTTTCTCCTTCTTCCAAGGAAAACGTCCTCACAGGATGTGTGCATGACTCTGCTTCAAAGTTCACAATGGTTTTTGGAGAGCAAGAAGCTACCACTGCCACAGCTGGAGCCCCTACAAGAACATGACAGCTCAAACAGTGGCTTTTCATGGAACAGACACCAAGCCACTACCCACAAAAATAAACTCATCACCTTCATTTTTCCATGACCATCCCACAGTCACAAGCAACCCTGGAATATCTGTACAACCATGACAGCCCGTGAGGAGCTCAGGTCAGCAGCTGTCCTAAAACACTGGCTGAGAAACACGTGGGCTTCTCTGAGACTGCCCCAAGGGCAGACAGAGGCACTGACAAGCAGCAGGGGTGAGCTCACAGCAGACCCCATCCAGTCAGTAATTATTGCAGGGATTACAAAGCCTTCAGGACTGTCAGTTGTGCTGCTTTTTACTAGCAATAAATTCCATTAGAAGAAACAGAGCAAGAAGGCATGGCTGCTCCCACTCCACCTCTATCCCACAACAGCCCGTGCTTTCAGTGCATGCTTTCAGCTCCTACACCAGGCTGACCTAAGGGCAAGATGAACGTTTCAGAAGATCTTACTGTTACACTTTTTTTTTCCTCCTTTTAAAACCCTTAGTCTGGACTCTAAGTAAAGCCCTTCTCTTACCCACCTCTGGCAAAGAGGATCCAAGAAGTCTTACAGTGCAAAGGCTAAAGCACAAACAGCTTCTTTTGGACATGCACATGAAGCCCAGCAGGAACAGTCCGAACCCAGAGGGCTCAATTTTGCACATAAGCACAGACATGGACAGCTTCCATTTCTACCAGTGGATAACACACCAGTGGGAGACAAAATAAAACCAAATAACCAGACCCAAGGGAAAGCAGTAAAGCACAAGGGTCGATAAAGCAACTTCCATGAGCTCTACCAAGTGGCCAGGATCCAGAGCAGCCTCCCAGCCTCGCTAAGGGTGAGATATTCTGTCTGTCAGATAAGCAGAGGGGGCCAGAGCCCACAGTCAATGCTCACGTCAAGCTAGTGAACCCACACCTTCAACAGCAGGATGTTTGCAAAAGCAAAAAAATGTTTGCTGGCTTCAAAATGCCAGCCCTGTTGATAAAGTATGAAATATTAGCATTGTTTAAGGTGACGAGCCTGACTCGAGGCCTCCTCATCCAAGAATTGTCATGCCTGTAACACAATATTGATGTGGTGGCTTATAATTTTTACTTTACATAAAAGCCTCATTGTGTGCCAAATTCAATCTCCACAGGCTACCTGAGCCACAGATTTTTACAAGTCTACATTTCAGCGCTGTGAGTCTACAATACACATAATTTTCAATTATGTTAGGGCAGAACAGGATCACTGCCTATATAACATTACTGGTTGGAGGAAATGAGACTCAGCCCTACTGCCGAGAGAGCTAACTGGATCCAGATGGTGGCCGGCCCAGGCAGCCGGCCCAGGGAGCGACGTCGCAGCAGCCACCCCCTCCACAACTCTCTCTTTCACCATGGAGGGAATGCCAAGCCCTTGCTGGGGCTGGGAGCTGTGACAGGAGGATGCTTGGGCAGGGGGAACGTTGCATCACCTCGGGGAAGAGGAGGGAGAGCCGTGATTGCTCCCGCAGGTTTACTACTCCTGCCCTACGCTAGGATATTCTTATTAAAAAGGAGAAAAATTAAGTCCTGCTACAGCGGAGAGGTAAATCCTTTCCTTCCTCAAGCCACTAAATAGCAGGAAATCCTCTTCTCTTGGCCCTAAATGCAGATCTGAGCCAGACAGTTCCTCTGATTTGCAAGGAGTCCACAAAAATCCAAAGCTGACTTTCCCAGCCTTCTGACACTGCTTTTACATTCCTGCACCGGGCAGCTGGGAGAGGGCAGAAGGGCTGGAGGGAGGGAAAGTTCCCACCAGCCTGCTCTGCAAATGCTGGACACCCACTCGCTCCTCTCCTGCTTCTTGTGTCTCGGGGTGGAAATCGGGACTTGCCTGTACAAATACTGAACTTTTCAACAAATTAACTCTAACAAATCTGTGCAAATTATTTGAGACCAAAACTGTTGAAATGGGCTCTGCTGGCCTGCTTTTAACATTTTTTTAAAATAATGTCATCATGGTGCAAGTACTTTATTCCCTGTTTAACAATATGATCTGATGGGGATCATTAGCATGTGTGCTTTAAAAAAAAAAAAAAAAGTTTTATGGCAAGTCTCAGAGAGCTTAAGCAAAATAATTGTTAAGCTCCAGGCCTCCACACAAGAATTAAAACAAGTATGGGGCGAGCATACTTGAGAGAAACCAAAGCTTTTAAAAAGGTTGTTAAATTGTCAGCACAAGGGAAAAGGCAAATGATTTGAATGGCCCAGATTTTTTCTGTAAAAAGGAGCAAAAAAAGAACCTTCCTACACATCCACACCTCCCATCTCCAGCCAGGGGGTCCTGCAAAGCACAGACCTGCCAGGAGCAGCTCTGCATAGCCACCCCCCAAAACAGCCACGTTCCCGAGCGCTGGCTGGCCAAACATCTTCCCCAAGTTTTCACAGCAGAGTTGGTCAAAACCAGCTGAACTTCACATCCAGCACTCGAGGAGTTTGCTGGAAGCTCTAACTCAGGGCTGGCAGCTGCCCCACAGGCTGGGGACAGGGCTCCCAGAGGTGCAGCCGTGGAGGAAAGGATGGCACTGAGCTCACAGGTGTTTCCTGCACTGGTGTCCAACCTGGGCCTGTCCCCCTGTCACACTATTGTTTTCTAGATTGCCCTGCAAGTGATGTTCTTCAACATATAAAAACATAAACACAGTAAGGGGAAAAAAAAGGCCATATTTTTAAACAGAAGGAAAGCTGCACAATGCTTTCCAGCTCAGGTTTCCTGCAGCTGGTGCTTATTAGCTCCCAGGAACTGAAACAAGCAGGAGCAGGGCTCCTGGAGTCAGCTTGATGCCACTGGTCTCCAATACCTCCCCTAACCACTGGATCACACCACCAAAGTCTGCACTTTCTCCCTGGATCTCAAATAGAAATATTCCTGATCCTAGTTTTGGGGTCAGTCTCTTCCTTGGCCAGCAGTTTAGAGTCATGTGGAAGTACACACCTGGATGTCAACTTGAAGGTCAGGAGTTTCTCCAATATTTAGTTAGAAGCATTCCTGGGAGGGAGCATCTAGGCAAATTTTAACCAGAGATAATCCAGTAGCAACATGGAGATCACAATGCTGAGGGGAGAGCTGATATTTATGGGGAAGCCAATAAGGAACAAAGATTAACAAGACCATGTTAATCTTCAGACCAAAAAAAAGTTGCAAGAGGATACTCATCTTGGTACCTACAAAGAAAGGTTTGTCACCTATTAGTGCCCCCACTTACATTAGAAGCAAAGCCTCTAAAGATGTAACTGTAGACTTTCAGCTTCTGCTCCATTGCTTAATTTACCTCAACCCCTTATTTCTGGTCTTCAGTTATCACCTTGTTTGTAGAGGTGTGCGTGTCAGAGCAAAATCTGAAGGATTTATTTTAAATAACTGAAGGAGGCTATTGAAGGAACTTTAGAAAGGCCTCCTATTCCTTACAGGTCTGCAATGTCTGGAATTTTTTGTATGAGAAGTAATAGACACCACCCACGATGCTGAGCCCTTCTACAGAATATGCAATGCACCACCACGAGGCTCAGGGGAGCTGCTCAAAACAAAAGCAGCAAGGTTGATTTCAGTGAGACCGATCCTTTCCACACAAAAGATTTCCCCAGAGCATTCAAGAAATGAAAGCCTACAATTGTAAAACATGAAAGTATTTATCATATATCTCCAGTTTTTATTTTACTAACATGATCTTTTAAACTATTGCAACACCACAAAAATAAATTATTAAGTAAAATACATACACGGGGGGAAAGTGGTACAAAAACCAGGAACTGGTGTTATGTTCCTGCACTGACACATGCACGTAAGGCCTCTTCCAAATTTTAAATGTCCTTTAATTCTCTTATTATTGAGAATTTGAGTGACCTTGTCTCCTTCCCTTCCAGTAATACACAGGAGTCCCTGACACAGAGACCTTGAGTTGCCCATTTCAGTACTTTGCCTATGCCTTTGTCACATTGCTGAGGTGCTGCTAGGGCAGAAAAATGAGACAGCCGAGTCCTCCACTGGCTGAAAGGTAGAGAAATGTGTTTAGTGATCAAACAGCCCAAGATCACCTAAAGGAGGGATTCCTGAAAGCAGAAACCCTGGGCTCTGGAACTGGCACAGAAGACACAGTGCAACCTAAGGAGATGGGCAAAGAGGATTCCCATTTTGGTGTGGGATAAGGAACAAAGCAACAGCCGGAGCCCCACAGGCGCCTCGGCAACCTCAGCTCTCCTGACTGGAGATGTGGGAACGTCCCAGAAACAGCAGATCCTGTGCTTTCTCCTGACCTCTCCAGGCTCTTCTCCTGCATCCCAGATGAGATGCAATGTAACAGGTCCACCCCATTACCACTGCCAGGCATCACCCTCACTTGCACGGGTTTTCTGCACACAGCGATAAGGGTGCAGAGGAGGCTGCCATGAGAAAGAGTCGAAGAGAATAACCAGAAGCTTCCTCAAAAATTATTGCCTATGAAAGTTCAAGCAAATACAGATAATTTTTTGCTCATTCTGACTTGGATGGAAGGCATTCTTGCCGTCAGTTCTACTGAAACACTGAAGTAAAACAGGTCTTTTGCTTCTACTGAAGGCAAGGTTGGTAGGCTACAGTTGAGTTCTGAGATACTGACACCGAGCATAAAGAAGCAAAGTAAAAGCTAATCAGCTACTGCAGGAATTTTAAATAATTTTTTTAGCTTTACAAGAGGAAGAGTGTTCATGTGACATAGAAGTACAGCATTACTTTCTGCAGTTCACATGGTATCTCTGCAAAGTAACTGCAGGCTGTATTTCTCAATCCTGGGTGGAGCTTGGGAAAGCACCATTAGTTTTTTCACATATAATTTGAAAGACCCCACAATCCTCGCTGCAGAAGCTAGCAGGTTGGCTGAGGACTTCAAAGTGAGATGTCTGCAAAGTGCTGTTCCAAAAGACAGGTCCAAATAAAAGCATAATTTCAGTCAGGGAACAAGAACAAGCATTTTATCTACTTTAAAACGGAAAAAAAAACCAACTTCATTTTTAAGCTACTTTCTCCAGATTTTCTCTGCAACCCATTCTCTTGCACTTAAGCACTGAGTTTCCATTAGGTGAAGAATGGGACAGTCAAAAAATCCCAAGAAAGTCTTTCTGTAGGTGCATCTTGCTTAGATTCACAGTTTAGCCAGCCTCTAAGACTCACCAAAAAATTTGATGTACAGACACACAATTTCTCATCCTGGCAATCTCCCAGTAAGTGAGAGAACAATTGGTAACTAGTGTTTGCATGAAGTCCAAGAATGCATTTTATGGTCTATAAAATATAATTCCTTTCCTCCCCTTTAAATCAAGGCAGTAAAGATATCTGACAGCACATTAGAGACAGATCATGGCACTGAGCTACCTCCGTTCGAACAGAGGAGCTGCTCCAGGGGAACCTTGCCTCCCTTAAAACTTTCCAACTCTGTTAAGAACATAGCTCTATTTGTAAAGGAGGGCCTGTAACTTTAAGCTTTGAAACTGCTTTTTAATATTTCTTTTTTAAAAGGAAAAGCAAGAAATACCCCACAGCACAGTTTTGCAAGGATCAAAGGAGGCCCTCCAAATCTGCCCCCATCTTTCCCCTCAATTCCACCACTTGGAGTTTGGAATGGAATTGGAAACATGGGAAGGGGTTTCCTGATTGTGGGAAGCCTCAGCCAGGCTCCTTCAGCACCCTGGTAGTGAAGCCCGTCAGGAAATTCATCTCCACATGACCACGATACTGTACTGGTACCATTTTCCACTGCAAGTCTTTGTGTGAAGGCAAATTAAAAAAAAAAACAAAAAAACCAGACGTAACAGACATAAAGAGGCCCATCTTTGTACAACTCTGCCCTACATCAGTCATAGAATCACAGAGTGGTTTGAGTTGGATGGGACCTTGAAGATCATCCAAAGTTCCAACTTTCCTGCCACGAGCAGGGACACAGACCAGGCTGCTCAGAGCCCCATCCAGCTTGACCTTGGATGGGGCATCTACAATTTCTCTGGACAACCTGTGCCAGTCCCACACCACCCTCACAGGAAAGAATTTCTTCCTAATACCTAATCTAGACCTACCCTCTATCAGCCAAAAAAGGGTTGATTTATAAAGTGCTTGGCTCCTCCAGCTATCAAAAGCCAGCAGAGGCATGACAAAGGCAAGACAGTAAAAGGATGCTCTGCAAGACAAGTCCCTCTCCAAAGGGCCTCCAAGACTATCTTGGTTGGAAGGGGTTTCTTCACCCTTTGATCCAAATTCTCATCTCAGATCTTGTAAAGTACCTGTGAATGAGTGGCACAGGTGGGGGAGATCCCTGACTAAAGGTGCTACAGGAAAATTTTGCAGTTTGCTCATTATTGTAACATGGCCTAAGAGGGTTTTACTGAAAGAGTCATGTTTTCTTCCACTGTTGGGTAAGTGAAACTCATGACTCTAATCACTACCACAAAAATTCCTGTCGATGTAGCAATTCTGGGTGAACTGCTGGGAGCCACTCTCTAGTAAACCCAGCAAATTTCATACCAAATTTCCTGTCACCTCCCTTGTGGTTTCCATGTGTGATTGGGCATTCAAAGCAACAAGGGGTAACTGCAGAATAGATGGCTCCACGGGTTTCAGGCTTTCATGAAAATGAAGAACTTAAAAAATTCTCTTTTCCTAGGGGTCGTAAGTTTTGTCTTTTTTTTTTTTTTCTTTTTTTTTTTTTTTTAATGTTAACACAAAAATGTAACCTTAAGGCAACTTCAGGAAAAAAGTCCTGGAGATAAGACTGGAACCAGCAATATTCCAATATTCTGACCTCCTAGGAGAAACTGGGAAGGTTGCTGTTGAGGTTTTGTTTTTCAGAAAAGCCTTGGGAAAAAATCTTTCCACTGCATCACATCCTGGTCCACATTCCTTGCAGTAATCTTTTAGCTCAGATGTGTGGAGATGTCTTTGAAAGATGTAAAAAAGGTCGAGAGTCCCCTCAGCCAATTGTGCTGGCTGAGAAACAAAACTCGTGGGCTGGGGTAGGATTTGTGTCAGCCTGACCTTCTGTGAGACCAGCTACTCCTCTGAATAAAACCTTCTGGCTGCCTCTGCCAGAATCCTCCTGCCACTCAAGTATCATCTTGCTGTAACAAATTACTCCTAACCCAGGATTATGGCTCTTTCCAAATCCCTCCTAGAGAGCCCGGAAAGAAACGTTCCCTTCCCAGGATTCGGAACCCCTACCAATAATTGCCCTTTTTGCTTCTCTGGTGGCACTAGGTCCTGGGGACAGCAAGACTGCTGCACCCATTTTCCTTCCAAATAACAGCTGGATGTCTCAATTGTCCATCAGAAAAGGAAATGATGAAGGCTTGCCTTTGGATACCCATGGAAAAGACAGCCCATCTGGCCAGAGGGAAAGATGACTCCTCACTAAGCAGGAAGAATTATATTTAGGTGGAGGACTAAGTGAATCATTTGGGATGAAAGCAAAATAAAACAAATGAAGTATTCACTAAATCTGTGCTGTCACCTCTTGTTCCTGGGCAGCCACCCTGTGTATTTATTTTTTTGTTTCCTCCAGCACCACCAAAACAATACAATATGCATTTGGGTATTTAAAATAAGTATTTTTAAAAATATTCTTAGTTGAATCATCAGCCACACAAACTGTTCCTTTTAGGTTATGCATTAAATGTAAACAACTTTTCTTGAACTCACATAGTTTGTACACTTAAGATGTACAAAATACACTACTAGAAGTTTTGAAGAAATTGGGGGCTTTTTGTTTAGTCAAAGAGAAAAATTTTCCTCACTCAAAAAAGTACACTGCCATATCCACTCCCCGAGCTGAAAAGAGTAGAAACAAAAATCAAACAGCAAAACGAACTAACACAAAATAATCCTTTCAGTTTCAACAAATTGGGAAAAAGAAAAAGAAGGAAAGCACTCTTGCTTTGAGCAGCAAATTGAAATAATGCATTGCTCCATGTATGTATAGGGAAAAAAAAAATTCTGCTGCACAGGCAAAAATGCAACATGCATGAGGCTGCATTCTCCTTCTCCAAGTGTGGGTGGAAAAGAAGGAGGGGAAGAAGAAAAAAAAAATCCAAATTTTTAAAAAAATCTATGTAGAAACAGCGGTTTGGAGGGAGAAGGGCACCAGCAGCTCTGCAATAGTTCATGTCCTGGGGGGACTGTGCTCCATGAGCCAGATTCTTGTGGTTGTGGCAGAGGTTTGCTCTGCAGAGGTGAGGGTGGCTCTGCCGCCATCCGGCAGCGAACACCCGCAGACACCACACTCCCACATCTGCATCTGTCACACTTTCATGCCACAGCCCCAAAGCTGAAACAAAGGAGTCATCAGAGCAGCCCTGAGCTGTATAAATCTGCAAATAGCTGAAAATGTTGCTCTTGTTGCTAAATATAGTGCAGGCATTTTGAACTGGCTGGCCCGCAAGGCAACTTTTGTATTTATTTATTTAAAGGACCATGGTTTGAAAACACTGAGTGTTTTTTAAGCCTGTTCATGTACGTGTGTTTGCTCTCTCTCTCAATATTAATATGCAAAAAAAAAAATTAAAATAACTTAGCAGGTACTAGAAAAACAACTTCCATGTAAAGGAGTCAAAGAGCTAAGCAGAAAGGTGTATTTGATTTTTGCAGTGGGAGCAAAATCTCCCCAAAGGCTAGTAAATCAGGTTCATAGAGAATGAAACACAGAATAGCTTCAACCGTGCACCCTGATGCAATTAGCAAGTGCTCTGCTCCCTGTGGGAGCTCTCCCCAGCATCACCACATTCCTGCCTGGCCATGGGAAGGGAGGGATGGGGATGGCAGGGCTGCCCAGGAGAGGGGAGGAGAGGCACAGCCCCTGGGCTATGAACACTGCAAAACCCCACTCGCCGTGGCAAGAGGGATGCACAGGCATCCACCCTCTTGTGGCATCCCAAAGCCAGCACAGGGATGCCCTTCTGCTACTGAACCCTGGGAGCTGGGCACCAGCCGAGAGCCAGGGCTGCCTGTGCAGGAGCAAAGAGCAGGATTCCACAGGAGGGGCTCTGGGATGGCAGCCCAGCCCCAAACCACACTGCAACACAGCACCCACCTGTGGGATGCTCTCTGGGATCCCTCTGAAAGCCAAGGACACAGCCCTGGACCTGGGGCAGCAGTTCAGACACCAAGGGGACACGGTGATCCCCACAGAAGCTCAGGACAAGGATGGGGGAAGGGGACACAGTGATCCCCACAGAAGCTCAGGACAAGGATGAGGGAACACACCCATCCCTCGCGGCTCCATGGGGAGAAGAACCACAGCCAAACCGGCAGCACCCGAGGCTTCACATGCCTGTGCCAAGTGCCCTGTACCCACAAGTGCCAAATGAATATTTCAGGTTTTAGCCTTACCTGCAACTGATAAAAACCCCAGTAGCTATTTGAGGTTTGTTACAGCTGTACAGCTGTCTTAAGAAAAAAGGGAAAAAAAAAAAGGCAAAAAAAAAAAAAGCTTTTTCTTAGTAGGGCTGGGGGGGGTGGAAGGGGCTGCATCGACAGCTCCAGTAGCCAGAGGCACTTTGCAAGGAGGAAAGTAGAACTCACGATGTGGGCAGGCCTCAGGTTTCTGAGCCTCAGGGCACATCCAAGAGACACAGCGTATTTACTGAACAGCCAGGAAAGCAAAGGCTCCAGTCTTACAACACGTTATAATCTTATTGTGGACGCTCATATTTTATAAGTATTTGAGGTTGAGGAGAGAAGGGTGGGGAGGGACACAAGAAGCCACTTTAGCTGCCTGGTGGGGCTCTGAGAGGCGGGTTTGTTTTTTAAAGATGAGGTAGGATGACTCCGTATGTGGGTAATTATAAATGGAGCGACTAAGGATCAATGAGCTCCCTTTCATAGCAATCGCTTATTTATTTATTTTAAAAATCATGACACAGCATTTCTGTTCTATTTCCAAGTCAAATTTATCCTAGGTGGAATCAGAGGAAGAAAAACCAGGTTCCTAAACAGATTTTTTGCGAGCATTAATAGACTTGAGAGCATCTGCGCAGGACAGTAAGTTGAAGTCAGCGTTTCTGCATGCTGCACAGCCAGCCCCATAACCTCAGGAGAGAACTTTCATCTCC
Organism: Taeniopygia guttata; assembly: GCF_048771995.1. Classification (NCBI taxonomy): domain Eukaryota; kingdom Metazoa; phylum Chordata; class Aves; order Passeriformes; family Estrildidae; genus Taeniopygia; species Taeniopygia guttata. Next base: position 28,403,184 of record NC_133031.1, on the reverse strand, counting down.
ACAGACCTGCACACAAAGGTCATTACAGTGCACCCTGCTCCCACTAAGGAGCTTACCTCTCACACGTAACATCAGGCTTATTAAGCAACGTGAGATGATACAATAGCTGCTAATCTACGGAAAATTATTATTCCTTTCCTCCTGCCCCCAAGCAACACGGGGATTTGCAACACGCTGGTCTGTAGGATGTTACCTGAAGGACAGAGGGAATTCAAACTGCCCTGCCCTCCCCATCCCCTTGGTGATATCTCCCAGTGATTTCCAGTGAGGCTGTCAGGGGTAGCCCAAGTATTGTAGAAAAATTCCTCTGACTTTGTATGGACTTAATCAGAATAAAAAGTTGCATTTATAAAGAAAAAGGGGGGGGGGGGGGAAAGAAAAAAAAGGAAAAATAATTATTTCCCCAGCAAGCAGGAGAAGAAGAAAAAAAAAAAAAAAAAAAAAAAAGGCAGGAGCTCAATGCAATCATCCATCACCTCTTTCCATTGGTCCAAGAAAAGATTGGCAGCTCCTGCAAGACCTGCTTCGGGCTGTCATTCTGTGGAGCTGGATGTTTTGCCATCGCTTCTGAATGATAATTGGCTCAAAAATTAACACGCCTCAGTGTCCCTGTAGAAAAAGCCCTGTGGTCTCATCCAGTGGGGTCATTACCCGCCAGAGCATTCCACATTTCCTCGAGAGGGCACGAATGGCCTGAACTCCCAGACATTCAGAGCAGTTAATTCACTCAACAGGGCAAAGTATTCAGGTCAGGATTTTTCCAAGAAGCCATAAGGACCTGGGTGCCTGATTGGTTTTGCTCCTTTGTGAATCCCATCCCTTGCACTGGTGAGTGATTTAAGACCCACACTGAAGCTCTGTTCAAGGGGTCAAAAATTTGTAAATAATATGCAACTAATACTTTCTAATTTTAGAAATAAATTTACAGAACTTTGAGCCATATCAGAAAGTGCTTTTATTCTCAAAGTAATTTTAAACCTCCTCTCTCAGTTTATTAAGGCCATTAACTCTTCTCCTCATCTGAGTCCCTTATTTTGTTGCAGGATGAAGAAGAATACTCCTCTGTCTGCTCTGTCTGGGGTCTGATGGTACCCATGGTGCATCTCTCTCATATAAATGTGTTTGGAAAAAAAAAACCAGAGTCCTCTGGTTTTACTTTAACACATCAATCATTCCACATATGTACATACCAAAATACACAGCAGACAAACACATACTCTATCAGTCCTGAATAATGATGCTTTAGACTTATGAATATAATACATCAGGCCAATTCATCCACAAGTGTTAAGAAATCTCAGAGAAGTTACTGGAGTTTTCAGTGTTTTGTCCCTTAGAAACTCTGATTACAATATGATCACCACCCAGGCCAAAATATTTGTGACTGTATCTTGTGCTGTAACTCATACCCCAAGACATGCAAAATCGTACAAAATTCCCTACCTTATTACAGTGCAAAAGGGGAAAAAAAAATCAAATCAACCTCCCCAGACACACAAAGAATAGAGAAAATGGCAATGGAAAAATGGATGATGCAGTCATTCACCCACACACATCAGGTGCATTATAAACAGAAGTGAATTTTTAAAAATCTGGGGAAGTCCATACTACATACTGTATGCTTAGGCAGGGAATGGTTAGAAATTTAATTTTTTTTTTTTTTTTACTAAAACGTGGGGGAAGGTTTGCCAACAGACTTCAGCTAAATAATTTTGAAAATTGAGAAAACCCAGAAATTACAAAGCAAGGCAGCTGCAGGACAGGGCTGCAAGGGTGTGGAAGAGGCCACTGCAAGCGCTGGTACCAAGTAACAGCTCCCCAGCCAGCCAGCCCACTGCTTTCCCCATACAGGAGGAATTAAATAAGAAAAAGAAAAAAAAAAAAACCCAACAAAATAAAATGCCAAGCCTGCCCTTCAGTAGGGCCGAGATTAATTGTGAATGCAAATGAAGCCCTTCTGCAGCACCAGGGTCCATTTCCAGGGAAATGTGTGCACCCGCCTCTGTTTACTCCAGCTCCAGCAATGCAGCACAACCTTCAGTCAAGCTATTAACTTGAACGTTGAACTTCACAGCACTGGCTGTCTTTCTCAGCCATTCTTTTGATGTTACCTCCAAAGCAAAAGATCAAAGACTTTGAGTGTGGTGAGGGGAAGTCCCAGGCTCTTAGCCTACCAGCCTGTGATATATGTTAAAATCCTGGCCAAAAGAGAGAGCGAAGGGAAAAAGAAAGGAAAAGCTAGCGAAGAAAGCGTTCTGGCAGAGCGGTGACACAAGGAAGCGGCGCAGTAAAATCCACATGCCACGTCTGCCCGGGTTCATGACCCCAGAAAGGGGGCTTGTTTCTCTACCCCCATGCTTTTTGGCAGTGCTGGGTTGCTCCCCAAAATCCGCAGCCCCCAACACCCCTCTGCCACGCCGCCGCACCTCGCACGCTGCCGGGCGGGGAAGCATCCCTGGCTGGTCCGTGGTGCCAGCCCACGAGCCCAGCAGGACAGGGAGAGGCAACACAGCATCAGGATCGGGGCTCTGCGACACATTGAATTTCCACGTCCGCCAGGGCCATCCTGAATGAGTCACACCAAAATAAACCCTTCGCCTCGGCCTTCCTGCTTGTAAAACGCGGATAATATTGCCCTGCCAGGATAACAGCCTATTCTTCCTCGTGGGGCCCCAGCAGGCAGCAGTGCTAAAGGCCGTGCTGCTATCTGCAGGGTCCAAGTCCACACACCCCCTCACCTGTCACCACACCCCAGGTGGCAGGAGGAACCCACAGCCACAGGGACAGGCAGCTCCCCCGTCCCAAAGAAGGGACTGCGTGGGAAGCAAGGTGGCTTTAGCCACAGCTCACCACCATCACCCTGCAGCAGACCTGGATGCCCTAGTCCTGCAGGAAAACATCTAGAAAGTAGCCATTTTCCCCGTCTCTCAGCTTGTTTTGTTTGCTGGGGGGTTGGGGATTTTCTTATGGGGTTTTTGTATTATTTTTATTTTAGCCACATGTTTAGAATAGGACAGGAAGGGGGTAAACCTTTTTTTTTTCCTTTTTTTTTTAAGATTTTAAGATTCTGTCCAATTATCTTCCCCTTCCTGAGCCTTTTTTTGGGTTTATTTATATTCCCATAACACACAACAGCATTCCAGATTTAGATGGTGACACTTGGTTGACACGGTCAAAAGTGGATCCAGCACAGCCTGTCTGCCAAACCAAGCCCCTCATCCATCAGCCGAAGTCCTTTTACCGCAGGGTCATGAAGGAATCACGGACTGTTTGTCATTCCTTTCTACCAATGTCCCTCCTAACTCTAGAAACCAAAACCCTCTTATGCTTGTCAGCTCCTCCTCTTCCCCACCCCCATGAATTCAGCTCTTGGCATTCACCAGCATAAAAAGCCATGGGATTCAAAACAGAAATTCTTCAAAACAGAATTCATGGCATTAAGCAGTAAGTAGGATATTCTGATTTTATTGTACTTTACTTACTCCTACTTAGCTCTAATCCTCACTCCCTAGACGGAGGCTCGCTCTTGCTGTCAGTGAAGTCGATAGGAATTTGGCTATTGACTTCAATAGAAGTAGGATCAGTTCCTCACATCTGTTGCACAAGGCAAGCAATATGCATAGCAAAGAAGAAAAATAGGTGGGTAGAGGAAAATAAAGTGGGGGAAAAAAGAAAAGAAAAACCTCCATGCTGAATTGCGAAATGATAAATTAACGTAAGTCAGGACTGCACATAACAGTCACTAGGGATCTTCAAATCTGCAAACCAACATTATCGATTCCTAGACCAATTCCTGCTTTCATAAAAAGGCAATCCAAACAACTTATGGGGGGGAAAAAACCCAAAATACAACAACACCAAAAAATTATTCTCCAGTCACAGTTTCTAATGCACCAGCTGGCCTGTCCAGTATAGCGTTTCCATGCTGAGGAATCCCTCGGCTCCCTTCCCAGCCCTCTGCTCCGCAGAGGTTTGGAGCACAAGGAGAGGGGAGCAGCAGGAGACAGCAGGATCCCAGCCTGCAGAAGATGGAGCCGACAGAGCAGGGCGAGAAGTCAAGTACTAGTTGCTGCTCCACAGCAGGAGCAGGATCCAAAATAAACAAGACCTAGATCTGGAACGTGATCCTGCCCTGCGTCACAGCCCCGCGATAATGCACCAGGAGTCAGGATTTCTTGGCATCAACCACGCTGTCAGTAATAAACAAGCCAGTTCTCCAGAGCTACAAGGGATGCAAAGGTAGTTAGGGAGGGAATGAGAGGGAGAAGGGTGAAAAAAGAAAGATAAAAGAAAAAGAATTATTTGTGTATGAGCCAAAATTGTACAACATGAGTATGCAGAGATGGAACTTTCAAAAACTAGGATGGGAAGAAAGAAAAGGAGATACAGAAATATTCTACACCTCCAACCTGCAAAGATGCTGTTCAAGAATTCAGCATCTTGGCCGAATAATTTCTCTTTGTGATAAATTAAGGGTAGTAGCAGTAGCTTGCAATAGAACAGCCCCAAGATTCAAAATCTTCACCTAAATCTCTTTAATATAACTAAGAATTTTTAAGTCCTGTTTAAAAAAATACAAAAAACAAGTAAATACGTAACAATCTAGCTGATCTCAAAAATTCCTGAAGTCTGTTTGCTCACTATGCTCCATGGCAATCAGAACAGCTACTCTCCCTTTCTATTTATACTCCATTTCAAGTTGTGGTTCTTACTACGTGCAGCACGTTCACCATGCCAGAAAAATCACTTAGCTTGGAAAAAGCCAGGAAGAGAATGATGAAACTGGGAAGAAAAAGAAGGCAGGGACAATATTTTGCTAAAAAAAGTGCGGATGGCATTTGCACTCAGACAGGAGCTAACATAGTGCCTGTAAGTCTCAGATCCACCCAAGTACTTAAGCACCTGCTTAACTTGTAAGCTGGAGCAGCCCTGAAGGTTGTGATGTATTTCAAGGTGCTCCAAGGCACGGTGGATCAGTGCAAGTGGTGCTGGCCGAGTCGCTAACATTCACTGACTGCACACATGGCAGAAGAGGCTTAAAAAGCTGCACAGCAAGTGGCTTTCAAAACCATCAGACCTGCAAAGGAAAATCAATACAATTTGCTTCTAACCACCCGATGTTTAAGTCAGGTTTTTTACTGCTGACCCACGTTCTTGCTTTCCCATCCTACCTGATCCAGAATGCCCCGGGATGCTCATGTACTGGCACCGAGGGAAACCCCAGGTCAGGGCAGAGGGATGTGATGGGGACAAGAGGAGAGTGTCACATACCACTCACTCTAACATGCTGTAAAAAGTCACCCTCTGCAACACAGAAATTCTCACAGAATTAAATCCCTTCTAATCCCGTTTAGCAGAAACAAGGTAGAGCGGTATGCTGGTGCTTAAGACATTTTAGTCTTTAAGAAAGCACATTTTGTTTAAAATTAAAAAAAAAAAAAAAAAAGCCCAGTCTTCTCTTAAAAAAACTTGAATGGAGGACATTTTAAACCAGGGTTTTAAACTCCTCTGTGAAGGTACTTTTTGTTTGCCAGGTTTTTTTAAGATGTTACAAGGAAGAGAATAAACCATTGAATATTTTCACTCTTCCCAAATATTTTATAGTGGCCCATATACGTGCTACCTAGTTCATATGTACAAATAAATGTACTGAGCTAATATTAAAACAGCAACCAACTGCAGTG